>NW_023459467.1:0-57171 GCF_013731165.1 Rhagoletis pomonella | reverse complement strand
CTACTCTTCCACGCAAAAATCTGAAATGTGCTAGTCTTCCACGCAAAAATCTGAAATGTACTAGTCTTCCACGCAAATAACGAAATGTGCTACTCTTCCACGCAAAAATCTGACATGTGCTACTTTTCGACGCGAATAATGAAATGTGCTAGTCTTCCACGCTAATAGTGAAATGTGCTAGTCTTCCACGCGAATAGTGAAATGTGCTACTCTTCGTAGGGACCGACGATATATTAAAGGATGCGCATTGCGCAGGTCCGTTACTCCTCTTTTGTAAACTTGGCAATCAGCTGTTCAGCTTGCCGACAAGGGCGACAAAAACAGAAAATAACAAGCAGCGTGAAAAGTGAAGCAATTAAAATACGCTCAGCAAATGAAATAAATTTACATAGAATAAAAATTGCAACGCAGTGTGCGGTGTGGAATTTTGTAAGCCAACGCAGGGACCCATCGGAAAAAAGATATTTTTTCCGTTTCCCAAGGGATCCGAAACAGCGAGAAAAATGGTTGAAGTTTTGCCGGCGATCTAAAGTTTTTAAACCAAAAACGCGGAGAATTCGTCTGGACTATTTTAAAGACGAACACATTAAAGGGAACTAACTTCCCTGAATTGGGTAAGAATTGTCCACTATTTTTGTTATAATACATACATATGTATGTATGCTCAAGCGAAAGCAAAAAGTCGCCCTGTGACAACATGCGCAGAGAGAGGCAATTTTTATTTCGCGGATTGCGTGACCTTCTATGTATAGATCTTGCGTTGCATGGGATGCAGTTCGAGCTTTAATAAAACACGTTCTGTGTAAAAATCGTTCACCAGAATATGCCATTTTTATTGCGAACTTGATGGAATCTTCTGACGCCTTTGATGTGCACATGTCGCTTAAAATCCATATGCTACACAGTCACTTTGACTTTCACGAGCAACAGCTTTCAACAGAAACCGACGAGGTAGGAGAGAGATTTCACCAATCCATTATGTGTGTTGAGGACCGATTCGCTGGAAAACGATTGAGTTCAATGGTGGCGGACTTTTGCTGGTCGATCGCAGGAGGGAAAGGACATAAAAAAAATTATTCGAGCAATAGAAACTAGCAAAATATGCCAAAACGGGGTTGAAGAGATCCCAAATTTAGGTACAAATCTATACTAATTATATAAAGAGAAGTCCCTTTTTTTGTAACAGGTAATCTCGCGAACGGCTGGTCCGATTTTCATGAAATTTTGTATACAAATAGCTTTCGGTAACCACCATGTTTTAGGCTAAAAAAGTTTACTTTTTTCGGGTAGGTGGACCAGGGACCGGTCTATTCGAAAAAATCTTATTATAGTCCGATTTGCTTAAAATTTAGTACGTAAGTAGCTTTTTAGCATATTTGACCCATTTTTTCCGGGAAGTGGTCCAGGGACCGATCTATTCGAAATAATCGAATTTACGGTCCGATTTGCTTAAAATTCGGTGCTCGGGTAGCTTTTTAGCATGTATTAGCATATGTGATCAATTTTTTCCGAGAAGTGGACCAGGGACCGATCTATTCCAAAAAATCGCATTTATGGTCCGATTTGCTTAAAATTCGGTACGTAAGTAGTTTTTTAGCATATATTAGGATATATGGTCAATTTTTTCCAAGAAGTGGACCAGGGACTGATCTATTCGAAAAAATCGTATTTACGGTTCGATTTGCTTAAAATTCGGTACGCAGGTAGCTTTTTAGCATATATTAGCATATATGATCCATTTTGTCCGAGAAGTGGACCAGGGACCGATCTGTTCGAAGAAATCGTATTTATGGTCCGATTTGCTTAAAATTCGGTACGTAGGTAGCTTTTTACCTGGATAAGCTTATAGATTCCTGTTTTCCAATTTTCATGCAATTTCGAATATAAAAAGCTTTAAGTAACGACCATATCAAGGGGCGAATTCGTCACTAGGCAAGATTTTTTTGCGCCAATCAGAAACAACGGATACTGTCAAAATATAATTATAATATATAATATATCTTAACTAATATATATTTAGAACCGTTTGTTAGTTTTCGCAAGGCTCGAGAGCGGCTGAACCGATTTTTTTGAAACTGCCACCTGCCGCACGTGTCCCAAGGATGGTTTTAGGCTGAAAAAAAATCTATATGTAAAGGGGGCGAGACACTTCCCATACAAACCGAATTTCTCATGCTACATATCTCTGAAAGTGTGCATGGTAGAGTTTTGGAAATTGGTGTGGAGAATCGCATACCCTTGTGACATCTCCCATACAAACCGAATTTTTCATACTGCTTATCTCTGGAAATTTTTTGGTAGAGTTCTAGAGTTTTGTATGAGATGTACGAAATAAATCGCATACTCTTGGAAATTGGAACTATTGGAAAAGGGGGCGTGGCATCTTCCATACAAACCGAATTTTTCATACTGCCTATCTTTGGAAGTGTTCATGGTAGAGTTCTGGAACTTGGTATGGAGATATACGAAATCAATCGCATACTCATGAAGAAAGAGGGCAGCTGTTGGAAAGGGGGGCGTGGCTCCTCCCATATAAATCGAATTTTTATACTGCATATCTCTGAAAGTATTCATGGTCAGTACTGGAACTTCGTATGGAGATATGTATATAGTTGAAATCAAGCTCATACTCATGGAGAAAATTTGGGCTATTTAAAAAGGGGTGTGAGGCCTACAAACCTACCGACCTTTAGCTATCTTTGAATGAATTTTTTTATTCTTCTGTAGGTGTGTTTGTGAGTGAAATCCTCCTAAATGGTTGTACGGATTTTAACGAAACTTTTTGTGTATTTGAGTGGGTCTCTGGATGGTTTAGTTTCACAATTTAATCCGACAGATGGCGCTGTAGTTGAGTTATTACTAAAAATCTTATTTATGATCCGATTTGGCTAATGTTTTAAATATGTATGCAATACTATTGCAAAAACGTGCTGCCAAGTGGTGCTAAACTCGAGCTATTACTAAAAATAGCCAAGTGAGAAAAGGGCCCGTGAAGGTCAGATTAAATGGACCTGTTGCACCATTGAGTATATCGAACGCTCCTGCGTTGCAATTGGCCCAATGGATGTGATTTTCCAATATTATGCATTCAAACTTTTAAGGTATTTCGTCTGAAATAAGTATATGTATATTGCATTTCTGCAGAACAATGATCCGCACCCATTTTGAAATTGCCACCAACTATACTGTAAAGCTTCTAGGACATTCACTATAGAACCAGGTCATTGTTGCCGCCAGGGAGTGAAGAGAAAAAAATTTATTTCGTTTTGCGAATAACCGTGCTATGAAATGCCGCACAACTGGAGAATTTCAAGAACGGATATAACACTTTCCTTAGGTTATTTAAAGCGGAAAATGACCACCAAACCTTGATCTTAGCACACAAATGTGCCAATGAATCGTAAACGTGAATTGTTGGTGAAAATGTTGGACCAAAAAGATTCAATAAAATATATAAAAATTTTGGGCGGGACGAAGTTCGCCGGGTCTGCTAGTAGTATATAAACTAATATCATAAAAAAATATTACGAAATAAAATATGAGTTGTAACGCAAAACCACATATCTGAACAATCAGTTGTATGGGAGCTATATGTTATAGTGATTCGATTTCCATGATTTTCAGAAATAGCTATGGTAATATCAAAATACAGTCACGTGCAAAATTTGAGTAAAATAACCTTACATCTGAGGTAATTATTAACAAAAAACCTAAAACATAAGCAGATTTTCAAGCACCGTTATCTCGAAAGCTAGAGCCAATCTGGAAAAACGGAGGACGCCATTGAATTTAAAAGATCCCAGTTAAGTAAGATCAGTTATCAAAGCCTTTGCCCAGAAAAAAGTTCAAAACCTGAGTAGTGTTTTAAACGACAACAAATTCACTTTCAGAACTCTAAAACCGCCCGCCCTCAATATCTCAAAATTTTGACGTGATACGGATTTTCTGAAAACGCCATCGTAATCTAGAGGCCAAAATTAAGTTTACGTGTTTGGCCGTTTAGCTGTGATATTTCAAAACCTAAAAATTTACCTACAGTGTAATGGGAATGAAGTTAAACCATCTCGCCGCCTATTTATTTATGATAAATCCAATAAATTAAATTTTTTAATCGATACTAGTGCAATCGTTTCGGTCATTACTTCTTCAAAATTCTGAAAATAAATTTTCTAAACTTTTAAATGGTTTTCCTTCAATTACTTGTGAACCATATTACACTAAACCAGTGCAACACCAAACGGTTCACAGAATTGAAACAAAAGGAGTGCTATCTTTCTCTAAACCACGTCATCTAGATCCAATTAAATTAAAATAGCAAAAACAGAATTTAAATTTTTAGTTAAAACAGGTATATGTAGACCTTCACACTCTCACAGTGCATCTCCTTTACACTTAGTTCCTAAAAAAGAACCAAATGATTGGAGACCTTGTGGAGATTACAGAAGACTTAATTGCGTTACTATTCCAGATCGTTATCCGTTACCTCACATTCATGATTTGACTATTGATTTAAAAAATAAAAAAATTTTTTCCAAAATTGATCTTGTGCGTGCGTATCATCAAATACCGATGGCTGAAGAAGATATACATAATATATACTGCACCATTTGGAAGGTTTGAGTTCGTACGGATGCCTTTTGGTCTAGGAAACAGTGCACAAACATTTCAACGTTGTATTAACGAAGTGTTTTCTGGTTTGGAATTTGTATTTGTCTATATTGACGATATGCTTGTTGCAAGTGATAATGAAGCTCAGCATATTGAGCATTTAAAATCTGTTTTTGAAAGACTTGGAAAATATAACTTGAATATTTAACCTAGTAAATGCATTTTCGGAACAAGTAAATTAGATTTTCTCAGCTATGAAATTACAAGTGAGGGAATAAGACCTTCTTTCGAACGAGTTGAGGCTATACATAATTTTGAAAAACCACTTTCAATAAATAAATTACAAAAGTTTCTAGGTATGGTGAATTATTACCATAGATATGGTAAAATGTTAGCAGCAGAACAAAGTCCTCTGCACGAAATGGTAACATTAGCAACTAAAAATAAACTTAAACAATTAAATTGGATAGAAAATACAACTACAGCTTTTGAAAATGTGAAGAAACTTTTTACACAGAAAACTTTACTTACTCATTTTGATAAAAACGGCAATTTATCACTTGCTGTAGACTCATCGAATGTAGCAATCGGTGCGGTTTTACAACAAATGAATAACAACATTTCAGAACCACTTGCATATTTTTCATGAAAATTATCCCCTACAGAAATTAATTACTCTACATTTGATAGAGAACTTCTAGCGATATACAATTCAATTAAACATTTTAAACATTTTCTAGAAGGTAGAACATGCACTGTTTACACTGATCATAAACCTTTAACACATATTCTAAATTCTAAATCAGACAGATCACCTCGACAAATTCGACACTTAGAGTACATTGCACAATTTACAGACGACATTCAATACATTGCTTGGAAAGAAAACATAGTTGCTGATACCCTTTTACGTATTCCAGATGTTAACACGATTTTAGCCCAAAACATTAATTTTCAAACATTATTTGAGAAACAACAAAAAGATCAAACACTTTATGGCATCTGATCAAAATTTTAACACTAATTTTAAAGAAATTAATATTCCGGTACTTAACCTTAATATTTGGTGTGATATTTCTCAACAACCTTTCAGACCATTTGTTCCGAATTCTATGAAAAAATCATTTTTGATAAAATTCATTCTTTATCACATCCAAGGGCCTTATTCTGTATCACGAACGATAGGTAAAACAAAGGATTCGTCTGCAGACGACAACCTCTCTGATTGCGATTTTAAACTCTATCCGTCATCTTCATCTTGCTTTTCATACATTACGTTGCAATGGTCTCGGTTGCGTTTAAGCCGGCTAAAATGATGCCGCCGGACTAATTTTTGAAGCATTCCTCTGCAGACGAATCGTTCGTGTTGCCTATCGTTCGTGATACAGAATAAGGCTGCAAGTGTCCGTTCAACTAATTGGACTTCTACTTGTATAATTTGTCAAAAATCAAAAATTTATAAACATACTAAGACGCCTGTGCAAAAAATAACATTACATCTGAACGATTTGAACATATTCATATGGATCTTGTTGATCCATTACCTATGTCAAAGGAAAATCGTTACATTTTAACTATCATTGATAGACATACAGGTTGGCCAGAGGCATATCCACTTAGGGACATCGGCGTAGCCAGAATGAAATTTAGGGGGGGACCCGACCCTATTGAGCTGGTACTATTTTATATATATATAAGGAAAATTTAAAAGTTAGGGGGGCTCGAGCACCCCCCCGCCCCTACCTGGATACGCCCATGCTTAGGGATATTTCAGCTAATTCTATAGCAACAACATTTGTTCAAAATTACGTTCCTCTTTTTGGCATTCCACTTTATATAACAGTAGATCAATGATCACAATTTACATCAAAATTGTTCACAGAATTAACTAAATTGTTAGGATCACACAAAATTCATACGTCCCCATATCATCTTCAATCAAATGGAATGATTGAAAGATTTCATAGGCCATTAAAGACTGCTATTACTGCTTCAGATGATTCTACCGACTGGTCTGAAATTCTTCATTGGATATTATTAGGACAACGTACGTCTATTAAAGAAGATTTCAAATGCTCTTCTGCAGAATTAGGTTTTGAACAAACATTAAGATTACCAGGTGAATTAGTTGTTTCGAACAGTTATAATAATGAAGTTGACATCACAAATGAAATTCTTTTTAAGCTAAGAAAATATTTTTCAATTGTTAGATCAAAGGTGGTACATTACCATAAAGAATACTGTTTTGATCCTAAGAATTTGGATACATGTGAGTACGTTTTTGTTAAAGTTATTCACAAATCAAATTTGCAATCACCTTATGAAGGACCTTTACAATTATTTAGAAAAATAGTAAAGTATTCAAAATTCAATATGGAAATATGATCAAAACGGTTTTAATAGATTTACTCAAACCTGCAAATATAATTTCTGATACAACACAAAACTCTAATTCACTAACAATTCCGAATACAAAAAAGAAAATAACATTTAATATTAATTAATTTATCGTTTTACGAGGGGGAGTATATGTAGGGTATTTTACTTGTATGTTTTTATACTTGTTTAAATTCTTGATTTTCAATTTATGGTTCTATAAAATTTGTTTGTTGAAAATAAAATTTTTGATTATTATTAAATAAACTTCCAACATTCAAGGCATATTCAACAAGGTAGAAGTGACAATTCAGCCGAGCTCTCTCATAGCTGACTGTAATATCAAAAAATGTAAACAAAGAAATTAACCCTTTGTTATGCATTTTCCATATATGATAAAACTCAACAGCCCATAGCTATAGTCAAAATAAAGTCGACTCCTAAAGTTAAAAGCAGCTTTTTGACATAATCTTCAATGGGATATCTGTCAAAAAAAGCGGCTTTTAACTTTGGAGTCGACTTTATTTTGACTATAACTGCGGGCTAATATCTTTGAAATGAAAGTTTTTGTAGATATGAAAATTTTTAAAATCTCGTTAGAATTAGCTTCATTTTAGGTATTGCATTTTCGTTTTAATGTAAATGTGGAAATGCATACTTACACAAAATTACATACTAAGTGAAACGCACACATTTATAAACCCAGTTTGGCAATTTTCTTGTTTTTACTAGCCCAATGTTTTTAAGCATTTATTTATTTTATTCCAATACTTAATTCTAAAGTATATTAGACATTTCAAAAAAGGTTTGATTATTCTAAATTTACATCAGAACTTAACTTCAATAACTCTTCTTCTTTTTTTTTGGCGCTGTAACAGCCTAAGCGATTTTGGCGAGTTCAGCAAACCACGCCAGTCGTTTCTCCTCTGTGCCAATTGGAAACGCCAAGTGAAGCCAAGTCCTTCTCCACCTGATTTTTCCATCGCAGTGGGAGCCTCCCTCTTCCTCTGCTACCACCAGCGGGTTCCGAGTTGAATATTTTCAGAGCTGGAGCGTCGGTGTCCATTCGAACGACATGACCAAGCCAGCGGAGCCGCTGTATTTTAATTCGCTGCACTATGTCCATATCGTTGTAAAGCTCGTACAGCTCATCGTTCCATCGTCTGCGGTACTCGCCGTCGCCAACGCGTAAAGGACCGTAAATCTTCCGCAAAATCTTTCTCTCAAACACCCCAAGAGCCGCCTCATCGGATGTTGTCATTGTCCATGCTTCTGCGCCATATACCAGCATGGGCATGATGAGTGACTTATACAGTGTGGTTTTCGTATGTCGAGAGAGGACTTTACTCCTGAATTGCCTACTCAGTCCAAAGTAGCACTTGTTGGCAAGAGTGATTCTGCGTTGGATTTAATGCTGACATTATTATCGGCGTTAATGCTGGTTCTCAAGTAAACGAAATTCCCCACTTTCTCGAAATTGTACCTGTCAACAGTGACGTGGGTGCCAAGGCGCGAATGTGCTGACTGTTTGTTTGATGACAGGAGATACTTCGTCTTGTCCTCGTTTACTTACTTTTTCAACTTGGAAAAGGCAGAACAGACTTCGCGGTTTTTGTTACCGATGATGTCGATGTCATCGGCATAAGCCAGCAATTGCACGCTCTTGTAGTAAATTGTTCCTGAGCGGTTCAGTTCTGCAGCTCTTATTCTCTTCTCCAACATCAGATTAAAGAAGTCACATGAAAAGGAGTCGCCCGTCTGAAACCCCGTTTTGTGGCGAACGGCTCGGAGAGGTTTTTTTTCCAATTCTGACGGAGCTGGTGGTATTGCTCAACGTCATTTTACACTGCCGTATGAGTTTTGAGGGGATGCCAAATTCAGACATAGCGGCGTATAGGCAACTCCTTTTAGTGCTGTCAAAAGCGGCTTTAAAGTCGACAAATAGGTGGTGAGTGTCGATCCTTTTCTCGCGGGTCTTTTCCAAGATTTGGCGTATTGTGAATACCTGGTCTATGGTGGATTTGCCAGGTCTAAAGCCACACTGATAAGGCCCAATCAGTTCATTGACGGTGGGCTTCAGTCTTTCACACAATACGCTCGATAAGACCTTGTAACCTATGCTTAGAAAGCTGATCCCGCGGTAGTTTGCGTGAATGGCGGGGTCACCTTTCTTGTGGATTGGGCAGAGCACACTTAAATTCCAGTCGTCGGGCATGCGTTCATCTGACCATATTCTGCACAAGAGTTGATGCATGCACCTTATCAACTCCTCGCCGCCGTACTTGAATAGCTCAGCTGGCAGGCTGTCAGCTCCAGCGGCTTTGTTGTTTTTCAGCCGCGTTATTGCTATACGTACCTCGTCATAGTCAGGCGGTGGAACGTCGACTCCGTCATCATCGACTGCGGGCTCGGGTTCTTCTCCACAACTTTCCGTGCTGCTACCATTTAGTAGGGTGGAAATGTGTTAACTCCATAATTTAAATACGCTCTGGACATCAGTTGCTAGGTCGCCATTAGTGTTCTTACAGGAGTAGGTCCCGGTCTTTAAACCTTCCGTAAGTCGCCTAACTCTCTGGTAAAATTATCGGGCATTCCTCCTGTCGGCCAGCATTTCAAGCTCTTCATACTCACGTATTTCGGCCTCTCTCTTCTTATTGCGACAAATACGTCTCGCTTCCCTCTTCAGATCCCTATAGCGCTCTCACATAGCGCGCGTTGCGCCCGATCGCAGCATGGCCCTGTAGGCGGCATCTTTTTTCTCTGTAGCTTCCTGACACTCATTGTACCAGTTGTTCTTTCGGGCTCGCTGAAATCCGACTACTTCTTCGGCGGCGGTACTTAATGAGCGGGAAATTTGGTTCCACTGCTCGCATATGTCGGTTTGTTGAAGAGTGCTCTCTGAGAGCAGGTGTGAGAGGCGAGTAGCGAAAGCGCTGGCTTTCTGTTGTGATTGCAGCTTTTCGACGTTAAGCTTTCCTTGCATATTTGGGCGCACCTTTTTTGCTGCATAGAGGCGGGTGCGTATGTGGGCTGCAACAAGATAGTGGTCCGAGTCGATGTTTGGGCCTCGGAGTGTGCGTACGTCCTAAACACTGGAAGCATGCCTTCCGTCTATCACAACATGATCGATTTGGTTTCTCGTTTTTCGATCCGGAGACAGCCACGTAGCTTGATGGAACTTTTTATGCTTGAACCTAGTACTGCATACTACCATTTTTCGGGCCCCGGCGAAGTCGATCAGCCTCAATCCGTTGTCGGACGTTTCGTCGTGAAGGCTGAATTTTCCGACGGTGGTTCCAAAGATCCCTTCCTTGCCCACCCTGGCATTGAAGTTGCCAAGCACGATTTTGATATTATGACGGGGGCAGCGCTCGTACGTGCGCTCCAAGCGCTCATAGAGGAGATCCTTGGATACCTCATCCTTCTCTTCCGTCGGGGCATGGGCGCAGATGAGCGAGATGTTGAAGAATCTCGCATTGATGCGGATTGTGGCTAGACGCTCGTCCACCGAGGTGAACGACAGTACTCGGCGACGGAGTCTCTCTGCCACCACAAATACAACTCCGAATTTGCGCTCCTTTACATGGCAGCTGTAGTAGACGTTGCAAGGCCTCAGACATTGTTTACCTTGCCCCGTCCAACGCATTTCTTGCATGGCGGTGATATCAGCTTTTGCCCTTACGAGGACATCAACCAGCCGGGCAGAGGCACCTTCCCCATTAAGGGTCCGGACATTCTAGGTGCATGCCCTCAAATCGTAGTCTTTGCCTTGCTTCATCACTAGAAGTGGTTTTTACATGGCGGGTGCCAAGCCCAGCGCACAACCCATTGCTGGGACGGGGGTGGTTTCGCAACCAAATACACGTTTATAAAGCGAGCCGCTTGCTCCAAGCAGACACCCGCTTGCAGCCGCACCTACTGGTGAACAGACGCTGCAGACTTCAGTGAGCCCTTAAGCCGGATAAGCCGGAGTGGCCCCACCGAAGCTCCCTCTCTTTCTGCCGTGACCCAAGGCTCCACTCGGATTGGTTACCGCATCTCGCACATGGGTTGCTCACGTTGCCCAGAGTTCGCGAAAGGGGACGCAAGAGTCGGGATTGAGTATAGCCATGCAACTGTAACTGCATACCCAGCGCAACGACTATACTCCATTGCACTCCAACTTCAATAACTCGGCTATTGAATTTTTGCAATTCGAAATTTCTTTTCCATTAAATTTATTAAAAGTTAATTTCAGTTTCTCAGTTTCTGTCAACAAGGAATTCCGGTTTAGGTTTTATTAGACCACCATTTGAAATTTGGTCTGTCCATGTATATGAGTGGAAGATTTTCTCTTCATATTCGGTATAATAATTCCTGCACCTGGGAACAAAGCGTCCGCTTAGAAATACCCGGCTACGATGGGCAACAAATAAAGTCAATGGCACTAAAATCGCGCACACGTGAAGAGTCTCCTAATGAAGCATTGATACTTCGGAGTTTTAAAATAACGCACAAGTTTGTTGTCCTGGCTCTTGTCAAACACAACATACCCCCCGTAATTCCTTTTCATTTTATTATGTATTTAAAATCAGTCGCAAAATTTATATTAAAACAAGTAAGAAAGTCTAAGTTCGGGTGGAGCCGAACATTAAATACCCGGCGCACGTATTAAATATATGTTTTTCACCTTACCGAAAGCTACCGATACATGGTAAGCCTCGGCGTATCAATATTGAGTAAATTAGAGTCCTTAGATTTGGAAATTCTGAAGTTTCAAGCAGTTCTGAAATTTACCGTTGTATGAAAAGTGGCCCCAATTTTAGTCCGATTTCAATCATTTTCAACGTTTTGCTTTTATGTGGCAAGCACAATAACCACACCGAGTTTGGTACAAACTGGTAGAACGGTTACCGAGATACATATATGTGATCATAAGTGGGCGGTGCCACGCCCATTTTCCAAAATTTTATCACAAGCGTATTTCTTGGTTAAGAATTCTTGCAAGCATCAATTTTGAATAAATTAGCTTTAATATTTACTGATTTATCGAAGATTTTGTATTTCTCTAAATTGCCGCTTTATGGGATGTGGGCGTGGTTATTGTCCGATTTTAAAAATTTTCGGCCGTTTAGTATGCTGTACCAAGGCCAACAACTGTGCCATGTTTGGAAGAAATCGGTGCAGCGGTTACCAAGATATACACATGTAACCATAGGTGGGCGTGGCTACGCCCATTTTCCGAAAATTTATAATATTATTTTTCGTCCAAAACTTATTGTAAATATCAATTTTGAGTGAATAATCTCCAGTAGTTACGTAAATATCGCAGTTTTCGTATTTCTGAAAATTACCGTTATATGGGAAGTGGGCGTGGTTACAGTCCGATTTCGCCCATTTTCAACACCAACCTAACTTGGATAAATGGAAACCTACGTACAAAATTTCGTTGAGATATCTCAATTTTTGCTCGAGTTATCGTGTACGCGGACGGAAGGACAGACGGACGGACAGACAGACATGGCTTAATCGATTTCTCTTTTCATTCTGATCATTTATGTGTACATTTGTCTATATCTATCTCGATTCGTTTTGGCTGTTACAAACAACCGTTATGTGAACAAAATTAATATACCCTTGTGCACAAGTGCGCTCGGGTATAAAAATTAAAATGTTGAATAGTATAAGGGTTAAGAGTTGACATTTGATATATGATATATCGTGGACGAAAATTTTTAACAACAACTTCTGTAATAAACATTTCTGCATTTGCATATGAAAAAAATGCGTGCATTTCGATATAGTTTTTTCGGAATGAATTTTTATTTGCCAGCGTGGCGGGCACGACTCTCGTGGGTGGAAACTGGTGTTGACTTCTTGCGTAAGAGAGAAATGCACGTTTCAATCGGTCCACTTTTATTTCTCATGTTCGAATTTCGCATGCCCGCATCTGAAGAGGGAAGCGAGACGTATTTGCCGCAATAAAAAGAGAGGCCGAAATACGTGAGTGCGAAGAGCTTGAAATGCTGGCCGACAGGAAGAATGCTCGAAAATTTTACCAGAGAGTTAGGCGACTTACGGAAGGTTTCAAGACCAGGGCGTACTCCTGTAAGAACCACAAAGGCGACTCAGTTACCGATGTTCAGAACGTAATTAAATTATGGACGGGACACTTTTCCACGATACTGAATGGTATCAGCACCGACAGTTCATGTGACTTCTTTAATTTGATGTCGGAGAAGATAATAAGAGCTACAGAACTGAACCGCTCAGGAACAATTTACTATAAGAGCGTGCAATTGCTGGCTTATGCCGAAGTCTGTTCTGCCTTTTCCAATTTGGATAAGGAAGCAAGCGAATGGGTCTGGTGGTAAACGAGGACAAGACGAAGTATCTCCTGTCATCAAACAAACAGCACATTCGTGGCTTGGCACCCATGTTATAATTTCGAGAAAGTAGAGAATTTCGTTTACTTGGGAACCAGCATTAACACCGATAATAATGTCAGCATGGAAATCCAACGCAGAATCACTCTTGGCAACAAGTGCCTCTTTGAGCTGAGTAGGCAATTCAGGAGTAAAGTCCTCTCTAGAAGTACGAAAACCACACTCTATAAGTCACTCGTCATGCCCGTGCTGGTATATGGCGCAGAAGCATGGACAATGACAACATCCGATGAGGCGGCTCTTGGAGTATTCGAGAGAAAGATTTTGTGGAAGATCTACGGGCCTTTACGCGTTGGTGACAGCGAGTACCGCACACGATGGAACGATGAGCTGTATGAGCTTTACAAAGACATGGATATAGGTCAGCGAATTAAAATACAGCAGCTCCGCTGGCTTGGTCATGTCGTTCGAATGGACACCGACGCTCCCGCTCTGAAAGTATTCAACTCGGAACCCGCTGTTGGTAGCAGATGAAGAGGAAGGGTCCCACTGTAATGGAAAGACCAGGTGGAAAAGGACTTGGCTTCACTTGGCATTTCCAATTGGCACCAGTTGGCACAGAAAACAAACGACTGGCGTGATTTGTTACAGCACCAAATAAGAAGAAGAAGAAATTCGGGACCCATTTGATTAAGCCTTACCCCAATATTAGTAGAAAGTATTTTGCTCAGTCGGAGGGCAATATTTTGAAAAATGAACACGTGAAGCTGTGAAAGGGCTGAAGAAAAGAGGCCAACATTATTTCGAGAAAAGAAAATGTCATTAATTTATATCGAATAAGCCGGTCGCTTTTTAAGTTTTTAACAATTTCACTATCTAATTGTATTTTGATGTCCATATTATCGAGACTCCTGTTTTTAATGTCCAACTCATTCTCTCACATGCCTGTCTGAGAGCAATCATAAGAAACAATAACGTATGTTGGCACCATGATACAATTATACACAGGTATTGTCTTCCCAGAGAGTTGTGCTTCACATCGATGTTCGTGCTCTTTTATTCTCTCCATTATTTTCCATGTGTTGCTAATAAAACTTCGCACTTAAATTTAAGCCATTCTTTGGAAAAAATAAAGTGACCCAAATATAAAATGAGACGCGAGATTTTAGCAAGTTTTGCCTATTTTTATTTAGTTTATTTAATGTTTATTATTATTTTTATTAAAAATTAGCTGATTACTTAACAAACACCATATAAGGGTGTGTTCAGTAATGCAGTATAATGCGCATACTGCTTTTGCACGACCAGCAGAACGTTCAGAAATGCTAATATGGCAGCACTGCAAATGTCGAGCGTTCTAAAACGCTTGTTGGTTTTTGTTAATAATTCTATTATTAGAATGTGTAGCTTTTAGTTATGCTCGTACTTAAGTTATTTGTTTTTGTTATTTTATGGCCTTATAACAATTATATTCAACTATTTTTATTGAGCTTGAGGCCGTTTTTAATGAAAAACTTATTGTGGAAAAGCAACAATAATTTGAAAAAATGGTGGAAGTGATAGCTATTTCGGAAATCACCACATTTCCTCATCAGACTTCTTTCAGTAGGATTCGAACCGACGATCCCACTGGCCCAGTTTTTCGTAAATCAGTCTTTGATAAAAGTAAAAAAACAGCATCAAAAATCTCATTATTACGATTCCGTTGAAAAGATTTTTAAATATTATGCAGATTTTTTAAGCCGAATCTCTTTTGTCATCTGAGGAGACCTTTTTCAAAGAGTTCTTTAAGAAACTATTTTTATTCATAAGAAACTCCATTTTTGGAGGTATTTTCAAATCGGTCCAGCCCGATTAAATCTTAATATTTTTCCGATATATTTTGGTGGACGTCATAAAATATAACAAATTTTGCAATCCCGGCGGAAAAAGCGCAACTTTTTTTTGGTGATGCAGTCTAATTTCAATTTTAATAAAATACGGTAAATAGCGCAATCGGCTAACTTTTTTTGCAAAACGGCTAACAAATCGGCTGCTGGCTAAATCGAATTTTCTCCGGCTGTTTGCTATCGCAACCGGCTAAACCTTGCCGGAAAACGGCTAAACTGGCAGCACTAATTATGACAGCTTATTCTCGCCGCTCTCAGTTGTTAACTCTACGATGACGTCACGCCAAAATTACTCTCATTACTCAATTCTGCTGCAATCGGCGCATTCTTGTTGTTGTTGTTGTTGTTGTAGCGGCTACAACAACCCCGCCCAGGACGGTTGGTATCTCAGTCGTTGTCGTCAAGTTCCACTAACGGCAACCCTAGGAAGCGTGCAGCTTCTGTGGGGTTTGTCCACAGGGACAAGGCCGTTAGGGTTGTCGGGTTTTCCGGGCATGCGAAGAGATGTCTCGAGTCATGTGGGGTCTCTCCGCATGCCGGACACTCATTCGGCACATTCTCATTCAATCTTGTATTCTATCATTCTTGTATCTGTGTCGATATCCAGGTCTACAGACGGAGCGACTCAAGTACTTGGGTTCACGCTTTTTCAACAGTCTGGGCGAAGTAGCAGAGGTGGAACTCTTGGGTCTCCTCGGCCTCATCAGGGATAGTAATTGGTTCAGTAATGACTTAAAGGTACTCTTTCGATATAGGTATGTGTCTCCTTCTGATACTCACTAAAAGAGGGCACTCACAATGGACAATTCTGTCTCCGAGTGAAAGTATAGATTATTCTACTCACGCCCTCCTAACCTATCCTAACCTGAACATTTGAAGACACATTTATAAAGCGACTGTAGCTGAGTTTGCAGAGATGCTTGCTGTTATATGCTAGCTTTCAGAAAATGCGGGTACAAATTCCGCCAGAGGCAACGTGTTGAAACGAAAATAAAAATTTTTGTTTTGTATCTCCAAATTATGAAAAAGCATCTGTGAAGTGCAGAACATAAGTGTATTCAAACGGAAAAATTGACAACCAAAAGTTTGGTTAAAGTAAACAAAAGTGTGGTTAACATTACCAAATAAATGTTAAAAATATCCACCAAGGCATTGTTAATATTAACCTAAAATCAAGTTGGTTCCTTTTCAAGTTTGAATTTGGTAATATTAACCACTTTTTGGTTGATTTTTTTCTCAGTGTATTTATCGTGAAGTATATAGAGATCTAGGTAGGTTGTGTAAAGCAAGAAAAATAAATAAAATCACGTTATACGTCCTAAAAAATTAGTTTCAATATGCTACATTTGCTAAATTTTAGGATTTTCTGATATTTTTTTGAGATACTTTAAAAAAAAAAAAAAATATTATTTGTATTTATTTTTGGTTGTGAAGCTAAGAAGAGCGATATGGATAGTTAATCACATTAATATAAGTTCAACTGAATCTCTTTTTCGAATTGTGTTATCATTCTTACAAACAAACATTTAGATTTTTAATAAAAATATTTATTTTGAAAGTTCAAAAAAATTCGAATCAAATCGAATTGGGCTCTTTCACACTATAATCGAACACATAATTCTCATGATTTCACACTGGATGAAAACTAGCAGAACAACAGCAGAATAAAATGTGTATACCCTGTGGATCTCGGAATAGGCTTAGAGTACACCACAAAATAGACTGCAAGTGATTGTAACTAGTCCAAAGTTTGGTCCAACAACATGTAAAATTCTATTTACATTTAACACTGAATGTCCTAGGCTCGGACCAATTGTCCGCTTTTGCATTACATTGTAACCAATTTTGGGAAAAAACAAAAATAAAACTTGCGCCAGCCTCGATTCGAACCGGGGTTCTCAGATTTTCTAAGCGGATACTCTCTCCGCTTGCCAAAGTCGCACATGAAAATTTGCTGACTAAGTGCCTACATATCAGCAAGTCGTTAATTGTACCCGTTTTCCGCAATTGCATGACATTGTAACCAGTTTTAGATCAAAACTCATACCTTACGCATTACATTTGGACCACTTTCAGTACAATTCACCTGTTTTACATTACATTGCTTTAAATTTTTGGACTATCTTTGGTCTAGTTACAAAGCTACTATACCTACGACTATATTTTTCGAGCAATTGGACCCATCTTTCCTTCAGGGGGCATTTTCGTAGTTGCGCATGTGTTGGTGCGCTGCAGCAGAACTGCCACTTTAATGCGGGGTAGAAGCTGGAACAACATTTTGAGAAACTTTACCTCACCGCACTGCCTCTCTTGCCTACAAACTGAGTTGTTCTCGTGGCAGAACTGTTCCAGTGTGAAACCGACCATGAAACATGCCGGGGCTACCGCGATTATAAAATTTTTTTTCTTTTCTTTTGTTGTTGATGTTAGTCGGAAACTGGGCTCGATTCCACGCCCTGCGGAATGGTATTGCGCACTTTTAACCACTACATTACTGCGAGTTGATATAACCGTGGTAAAACAAAAATCGTTTTGTATTCTGCTAGATAATATCAGGACAACCTTATTATTTCGACGTGTACTGAATATGTGTATACATAAGGGAATATACATATATGATAATTCTATTTTTGATTTTAGGGTGGAATCGAGAATGTGGAAATCGCTCGCACCTATTATTCGCAAGCTCTCAAATTAAATCCAAATAACTTGCGGGCACTATATGGGCTATATCTTGTAAGTAGATGATTTTTATCGTCATGAATTCATATTATAATATATTTTTTCAGTGTTGCAGTTACATAGCCAATTCCCGCGCCGTGGTATCAAAACGTAGGGAAGCCCAAAAAATGGCGCAATGGGCATTGGAGAATGCCACAATGCGAACCACAAAATCATCGAAAATTTCTAGCAACGATAAACTAATCTCGGTTTTAGAAAGCGCCCTGGGAGGCTTAGATATTAAGTCAAATTGACATAGTTCTGAAACATTGTTAGTAAATTTGTAATTTTGCGCGACTAGATGATAATATAAAACATCCATTAACTAAATTTTTACCGTTTGCATTATATGGACATCTTATTTATAAGTTTTATGGAAAAGTGCCTTGTTCCTGAACAAATTAATACAACAAAGGTAAGTGCCACCCATAATATGATAAAAAAAGGTATGAACTAACCATAACACCGTCCGACAAATTAAACATTGTTGTACTCCATTCTATGGAGAAAAACAACCCTTAATAACCCCTAGGCTGAATCGGCCAAAAGAAATTTGCCTTTTGATTTTTTAAACTTTATTAAACTTCGCATCCAAAAAGTGTTGGGGTTGCTGATTACTGGGGGCCCGGAATCGCATGCACTATAAAATCAAAAATATGCGCATATAATACGCACTAAAAATTAAAAAATATGCGCTATAAACAATGCGATTAAAAATATTTTCCTGATATTTTTTTGCCAGTAAAAATAAATAAATAATACATTTTAACAAGAAAATAACGAAAACGGGGAGAGGCAGCTGCACTCGTAAACATTCTGCAGGAATGGCTTGCAGAGTGTATTTAGCCTTATTCTTGCGGGCTGGACACTCGCACCGGAAGTGTTCGAATGTCTCGCCAGGGTCGTCGCAACCATGACGAAACCTTTTGAAGGTCAATCCAAACCTTTCGGAATGTACCCCAACGGGCCAGTGCCCTGTGCATACTGCAGCGCCCATGTCCACCGCGCGGGACATATCCAGTGCGGAGCCGCACCGTGCTAGTTCGTCCGCTGCCTCGTTTCCGTAAATGTTATTATGCCCCAGGACTCATATTAGGGTAATTTCGCATTGATCAGAGATATAGGTCAGATCTCTCCTACAGGGTTCCACTAATTGAGATCTAACAGGTAAATTTAAATGGTTGTAAATAAAAAAAAGCAAAAATATGCGAAAACCTTATACATTTATTGCAAAATATACTAAAATATGCGTTGGAATATGCAAAAGCGTTTTTTTTTTTGCAAAATATGTAAATATGCAAATATATGCACTAACGATTGAATGCCATTTTAAAGGAAACTTCATGATTCGTAAAGATAACAAAACCATTTCCATTTGAAGGTGCCCAATAAAAACAGGCATTTGCATGAGATTCCGAGCTTTACTGAGCTTTAAAAAATTCAAAATGATGGATGGATTAAAAAGAATTTGCAGCTTTTTATGAAATTTGATATCCAAAGGTTCTTTCGCTGTCGCTGATTACAAAACTGAAATAAATTTTTAAAAATTCAAAAGGTGGATAGATATTTTTTAAAATTTAATATGAGAAGGTTCTTTGATTCGCTCATTACAAACCTGAAATCAGTTTTTAAATACTCAAAATGAGAGATACAATATGGTGGATGGATTCCTAAAAAAATTGTAAATATTTATGAATGTTGATATCCAAGAGTTTTTAGTGCCTACTTATTCCGACCACTAAGAATCTAGCGGGACGAAATACTAAAAATCAAAGCCTTAAAATCGGTACTTGGATAGAATTTAATTTCTTAGCAATAGTTTTGTTCGACGAGCAAAAAAATTTTACGAATTATCATGATTTTTGCCCAAATCGCGTTTGTGCAGACCAAAAAATTATCCATCACTCAAAAACTGTGCGCAAAGTGACAGTTCTCCTGGAGAGAAGTTGCAAATTCATGCTGGAAAAAATTTTAGCCTGCAAAAGTTTACAATCACGAAAAACATATAAAACAACGTTTTTGTCGACGATAATCTATATATATAAAAATGTCTTTCCTATGACGGCGATGCCTGACCGAACGGTTGAACCGATTTTAATTCTGTAAAAAGCACATTTTTGGGCCTTCTGTATGGAAGGTTCTTTGATTAAAAAAAATTTTTAATTTTTTGTTGTTGCCGAAAAATGAAGAAAGCTGAGACGTCACGATTACACAATTTCATAGTGTTTTCCGTATATTGAATGTCACTAAACTACGAAACGGCTGGACCGATTTCGTTCATATTTGGAACATATTTCAGCACCTTGAAGAGAAATATTTTGACTAAAAATTTAATCGCTTGGTGGCGCTGGGGTCGGGATATTCATAAAAATTGTATTTACTTGCTGATTTGGCTCATATTTAGAAAACAATTTAGCCAATTTAAAAGAAATATTTGGACTTGAAACTTACACGATAGGTGGCCCTGTGGCCGAGACATCCCCAAAAATTATGTTACGCTAAGAGAAGGATATATCTACTATATATTTGTGGAAGTATGTATGTATGAATATATGTGCCAGGTTGCAGCCTAAACGGACGGACAGAATCGAACAAAATTTTGACAGAGTATTGCCATGACACCTGGGCCTATAATAAGGTAAAAAATTGGGATTCGACAAGGGGGCGTGGCACCTCCCATAGGCGGGAAATTTTTAATCAGCCATAACTTCGAAACTGTAAGTCACATGAACTTGAAATTTGGTATGCAGTCATATATCATGATTTAATAATACAAGGTTCGATAAACTGACAGTTGTCTCTCTCGCACCGCTCCCTTAGCAGCGGCACCGTGTTGCTTCTTTGCAAATTCACTTGGGAAAAGTGTAGCTTTGGTGTGAATTAGAAGAATAAGCTTTTGTGCAATATGTTTATTTGTATATGCATATGAAGCACATTTAACTGATTAAAACATAAATTGTTTTTAAATTGGATGTTTACTTAAATCTCATAGTAGTTTTATTTTAATTCTGAGACCATATTTCGTTTAAAATGCCAGATTTCCTGCAAATACGTTGGAATTTACAAAAGGAATTTCACTACTAATTGCCGACTTTGCGTAGTTTTCTACTACCATTTTCGCACCAAGGGATTTCATTCTTCTCCTTCCTCCGTCCTTCGTAAATGCAACCTTTTGTAGGGGAGTGTCAAACCGTGGCTGTCAATAATTATCTAACCTTGTATTATTGAATCATGCTATGTATGGATGTGTGTGTTGTCACCGCTCTCAGAGCGGCGCTCTGCATGCCTGGGGTGCGTATGTACACTCATATATATACTCAGATGTGAACAGTCAAATACGTACGTAATAAATTTTGTATGAAAATATTATTTTTAAATGCGAACATTTTTAAACGATAATCAAATATAAAGTATTCATTTTTACTATGCATTATTTCCCTCGGTGTGGTGGTATTAACGCATAACATGTTTATATATGTAGGATGTATATACATTTTAAATTCAAAAAAGGTGAAATTCATTCAAATACAATTCAATTCAATACAATTCATAGGTACAATTCGAAAACGTAATTCAAATACTGATGTGACTCGCTGGGCTATACTCGCGTAGCCATCCAGCCCCGCACAGATGCGCCAAGCGGCTAGTATATCCTTCAACTCTTTGAGGGTGCGCATGGCTTCGTGCACCTGCAGCTTAGTGGCCTTGCCTTGATAGGCGCTGCGATGACTGCGTTGCACGGGGCGTTATTTGTGCTGCACGATGTTTCGCCAGCGTTGAACGGAGCGTGTGTTCTGAAGTGAAGGGCGGAGAAAACGAGGGCCATTGATGGCGCGGTGATTGCGCTGAAATTTCATAAATGTGTTCTTTGTTCGATGGACTCCCTTTGGAGGTTGTGCTGAGTGCATGGTTCGGCGACTAGATGCGTTGGCCTCGCTGCGGTACAGAAGCGTATGGTGGAACTGTCCACACGTTCGGCAGTTCCCATTGTAGGAACTGTCCACGGTCCGGTGTGAGAAGGCAATATCGGTGCGCGCGCGCGATTGTAACCCTCTGCTGGGGCTGTAGGGCCCGGAAAACGCTGCATACTCGGAGAGCGTGGCGGCGCGTACATAGACGGTACTGCTGGAAGTTAGTTACGGGCGTGTCGTCCGGGGGAAGTTGTTCCACGGCGGTCTCTGTGGCGCGTACAGGTTCACTTACGGGCGCGAGCGCCCTTGCCGTCAACGATGTGCGTGGTGCGGGCTGAGGGATATCAATCTCCATCTGCAAATAGGGGTTTTTCGAGTAGGTTAATAGTGGGATGTTAAACAGTTGTTAATCAAACAGAGGGATAAGCATATACGTGTATTGCCTGTCAAGTAACTGTAATAAACAAATGTAGGCAAGCAGTGCGGGTGTAGTACGGTCGGTGAAAAGTTGTTTAGTTATCTGCGGTGGGGGTTAGAGGGACATTTTCGGATGGCAAAGGGCATAGCTTTACAATCGTCCGAGTGAGTATGCCGGTTTTGGTGCGTACGTCAACTACGCTAATATGTCTATCTGGACCGGCATGGGTCGTTTCGATGCGTCCAAGACGCCACTCGGTGGGCGGCAACATGTCATTTATAATGAGGACGCATTCTACAGCTTTCGGTGAAACTTTAGTGTCTTTACCCCTTTAACGTTTCGGAAGGTCTTTGAGATAATCTTCCTTCCAACGGCGGCTGAATTGATGGTGCATAACTTTAACTTTTTCCCACCTATTGAGGAGAGACAAATTGCTATGATCTACTTCCGGAAGAGACAGGAGGGCAGTTCCCCTTCCCCTTAGGAAATGGCCAGGGGTGAGGGCCGTGAACTCTGTTGGATCTTAGGAGAGAGCGGAGATGGGACGGGAATTTAATACCGCTTCTATCGTAACTAAACGAGTGGTGAATCCTACAAACGTGAATTGATTGTGTGCTCCAGCCGTTCATTTGAGATGTAACGTGAGGCTTTTGACGGCGGATTCCCATAATCCGCCCATGTGAGGGCTGCCAGGGGGGATAAATCTCCAATCAATGCCTTGGGGAGAGTATTGCTTGACGATGTCTTGAGAGACTTCTTGCAGGAAACTACAGAATTCCTTCTCTGTTACTCTTTTGACTCCAATGAAAGTAGTGCCATTGTCGCTCATCATTCTTGCTGGATAGCCTCGACGCCCAACAAAACGGGCAAACGCGGCGAGAAATGCGTTTGTTGTTAAATCAGAGCACAGCTCAAGGTGAACCGCCTTTGTCGTGAAACACACAAATACGGCCACGTAGCCTTTCACAATGGTGGAGGACCTTAGCATGGAGGCTTTTACTTGAAAAGGCCCAGCAAAATCTACACCGGTGGGGGTGAAAGGCGGAGCGTAAGTGCAACGCTCTGGTAGCAACGCAACCATAATTTGAGAGCTCGTTTGATGCTTGTGGGCGGTGCAAGCTTTACATTGAAAAATGCTCTTTTTTATAAGAGGCTTAAGTCGGGGATTGTTGAATTCCTGTCTTATCATTTGTTGCATGAGCCGAATTTCTGCGTATAAGAGAAGCTCGTGGAGAAAACGAAGGTAGAGAGCAGCAAATCGAGATTTTTCGGGTATAATGAGGGGATGACGCTCATTATAGCTAAGAGTGGAGTGGGCCAGACGCCCATTGACCCGGAGCAACCCACATTTGTCTAGGGCCTTCCTTAGCGATTGGTACTACTGCGATAAGCATGAAATTTCGCGGGAGAAGTAACGGTTCTGTGTTAAGGCAATGAGACGACGTTTGGTGGAGCGGAGATCATTGTGCGGATCGGAGGGGTTTGACTTGCTCATCCCAGTCAGTTCCATCGAGCCATAGCTCTTGTAAGAGGACTTTGGCTTGAAACATTATTGGCGAGAGCCATCCTGCGGGATCGAAAAGTTTTGCGACCGAAGAGAGAATTTGTTGCTTGGTATTCGCTGACGAGGCTGAGATGGGTTCAATGGTGTAATGGTGATGGAATTCCATTGAATCCCGAGGGTTTTGGTGGTACTTGCTTCTTCGAATTCGAGAAAATTGCTATCAAGCAAGTCCTCCTTATTTATGTCTTTGAGCAAATCAGGATCCTTCGCCGTGATCTTCTTTAAGGGGAAGCCAGCGGAGTTTAGAGCTTGAATGACTTGGGAGAGAGATTTAGTTGCTGAGATGAGGTCATGACCTCCCGAAAGTATGTCGTCCACATATGTTTCGGTTTTTAGTATTGGCACCGCCAAGGGATGTTATTTTTACATCATCGGAGAGTTGGTTAAGAGTCCGTATTGCGAGAAATGGCGCACAATTTACACCGAATGTCACGGTTTTTAACCTGTAGTCTCGAATGGGACTGCTTGGAGATGATCTAAGTATAATTCTCTAATCTCCATTGAACTTAAACTGTTACGTGCGCCATTTGAGGATTAATAGCATCAGATCGGTTGAAGTGTTGGTTCGGTATAGAGAACATCATTAAGAGAGTCCGGAACCTGATCTTCGTGATGCATTAAATACGACACGTACCTTGGTGGTTCTTTTTTCGGGTTTGACAACCGCGTGGTGGGGGAGATAGAACGAATAATATTTGCATTCTGAGGATTTTTCATAGGAAGTTGTTTCTTCCATATGATTTAGGGTGAGATATTCTCCTAAGACATTATCATACAAGGGTTTTAGGTCGCCTTTTTTTTTGAAGACTTCTCTCCATACTGAAAAATTGCTGGAGAGCTGTGGTGCGAGATTGACCTAGAGAGACCTTCAGGTGGGCGCGATGTAGTGGATTGGTATAACTCCTCACATAGCTTATCTTCAGGACTCATGAGGTTGGGTGTCGGAACTTCTTCTACCTCCCAGAACTTTCGTAGTTGGGATTCCAGAAATTTGTTGGAGTTTTGTTCCACTTGGGTGGAGAAGGATACCACATTAGTATGGATTCGTCTGCTCAAAATCCAGCCAAAAATAGTATTTTGTGCTAACAGATTTTTTGAGATATGCTCCATGCCTTCAAGTATGATTTGCGGGATGAGAACGCTGCCTATCACTAGGTCGATTTGAGAAGGGGAATGGCAATTGGGGTCTGCTAGCTTAATATGAGACCACTTCTCGCGTTGTTCGCGAGTTGGCTGGAATCTTGGGAGTATTTTGGTTAGGTGGGGTAGCACAATTGCTTGAGCGGTGACTTTCGTAGCCAAGTCGAAGGAGACTAAGACCAGAGAACAGATTTGGTTCGAAGTCTGAACTACTGTCCCACCCATGCCGGAAATGTCGAAGTTCGAGCTTTGACATGGTAGTCTCAGTTTGTTTTGGACCTTAGAAGAAATGAAGCACCATTCTGAGCCCTGATCGATGGGCACTTGGAGTTTAAAGAGTTCTCTCTGTTCTATTGAGACTATGGCTGTAGGGAAAAGGACTTTACTCTCATTTTCAGAGCAGTACGATTGTACTCTGGTTCCATTAGAGCTTGATGGTATATTATCTTGTTCTTCCATTTCTTGTGGGACTTACAGGTTAGGGTCGGGGAATCAGTCATCGCTACCTACGATGTAGTCCTTTGTACTCGAGAATCTTGCCTTTTTGGCGGAGGGGCTGTGCTATAGTGAAGCACTGAGTTGTGTCTTTCTCGACAATTGGAGCAGGTTTGAGTACTTGGCCAATCTTTCAGAGAGTGTGACTGAAAGAGGCAGTTAAAGCACATAATGTTTTCTCTTACGAATTTTCTGCGATCTTGAACCGACAATTTACGGAATCTGGCAGTTCCACAATGAGTGCGAGGAATCTTTGCACATGGGACTTTTATACATCGTACGCTGTTCTGCCACATGCGATTTTACTTGCGTCGATGATCTATTATGCGATTGTTGAAAGTAAGGAGGTTCGAAAGGGGGTCGGTTGTGCGGTTGAGGGGTTCTAAATAAAATGGAATTTTGGGGATTGGGTCTTGGTTTGGCTGGGCGCCATTGATCAACCCTTTCGACCACCTCATATCGAGTGGTAAGGAACTGGTTCATTTGGGCCCAGTTCGGAAGGTCTTTCCTGGAACTGAGAGATTGCTCCCACAGAGCTACTGTGTTCTCAGGAAGTTTTGAGGTGACGAGGTAAATTATTATGGGGTCCCAGCTCTCTGTGGAGACTTGTTGGGTGGCGAGAATTTTGAGACAGTTATTCACTGATGATTGGAGCTTTTGAATATCTTCACTGTTCTCCACTTGAATAGCCTTTAAGTTCATGAGAATACGTATTTGGTTGTCAACTAATACTCTCTTATTTTCATAACGAGACCGTAAGGCTTCCCAGGCGAGATCAAAATTGTCATCGATTAGTGGGAGCTGCTTCACTATTTGGATGGCTTTGCCTTGAGTTTTATACCGGAGATAGTACAATTTCTGAGCTTTTGTGAGTTTTTGGTGATTAATATATACCGCCGTGAACATGTCACGAAAAGACGGCCATTGCTCATAACCCCCATAAAATGTTTCCGTATCGCACGGTGGGACCTTTAAGCCGAAGCTAGAGTTTTCCTGGGGTTGAGAAATACTGGGAGTAGGCGTGGTATTTCTTGCTTGATTAAGAAGCAGGAGTTGATCACCAATCTGGGATTTCGTATCTTCATACGTTATGAGGCATGACCTGTATTTATTATAAGCGGAGGGTTGAAATCCTCAGGAAGGTCTTGCTCCTCAGTCTCTACTACTAAATCATATGCGATCTGGACCCGATTCCAAAAATTATCAATGTTCTTGTCTTTAATTTTTAGTGCTGACTCAGTATTGTCTTGGATTTGAATTGTACTGAATCGGGTACAGTAATCCATAAAATAAATAAACTTAGGGGCAACGACTGACTCTTTGGGTTTCTTATTGGACCTTCCGCCTGCACGAGTACCGCGTTGAGATTCAGTTATTGTGGGTAAGCGCTCTGTGGATGTTCGCAGGGATCACGGAAAGAGTTTTTTCTTTTAGCATTAAAGGTTACTTAATCTTTTGAATAGTTCGGGAATAATTAAGTGGTGTTAACAAAATTTTGAGAAGCTAGTAGTATGCCTGTATCCACTTTATTATTATACCGGGGGGCGTTGGGTGTGACCTTTGAACACAAAGAAAAATGTTTTTGGGTCCCGCCTATGGTTATCACCGAGCTGCACTAATGTAATATATATATATATATATATTAGACTGCATCACCAAAACAAGTTGCGGTTTTTCCACCGGGATTACAAAATTTATTATATTTTAAGACGTCCACCAAAATATTTCGGAAAAATATTAAGATTTAAGCGAGCTGGACCGATTTGAAAATACCTCCAAAAATGAATTTTTTTATGAATAAAAATAGTTTCTTAAAGAACTTTTTGAAAAAAGTGCCCTCAGATCACAAATTAGATTAAGCTTAAAAAATCTGCGTCATCTGCGTGTCCCATCTTGTTTTTTCGAATACCAACACATCTTAATTCAACTTTGAATGACGTTCGTTCATCCTCCCTTTCTCTTACATCCTTTGAAGGAGTTTATTAGCTAAGAAATAAAAAGGGTGAGAAAATACCTTTCCAATGACACCTCTTAAGTCTAAATCGGAAGAGTTTAGGTTCAGTTATTAAAGTTTTTCCTATAGCAATCTTTGAAAAAAGTTAAAAAAACAGCATCAAAAATATCCTCATTACGATTCCGTTCAAAATTTTTTTTAATTTTTTTTTTAATATTTTTATGCAAATATTTTAAGCTTAAACCGTTTTATCATTTGAGGGGATTTTTTCAAAAAAAAATCTTTAAGAAACTATTTTTATTCATAAAAAACTCGATTTTTGGAGGTATTTTCAAATCGGTCCAGCTCACTTAAATCTTAATATTTTTTCGAAATATTTTGGTGGTCGTCTTAGAATATAATTGATTTTATAATTCCAATATATATATATATATATAATTATGTGTGTACCGCACTAATGGTATTATGTAAATACCCTGCAATTTAGAGACAGTCTGACAAAGCGCTAGTTCCGAACTACATATCTCAGAACTATCTCTGAACTAGTGCATAAGGAATGCAGAGCGGGACAGTTGAAACTTGCGGTGTATATGTGCAAATGCACACTACTCGTACAATACGAAAGTAGCTCAGCGAGAAGACCTCTGACCCCACCATTGTTGGTCGCGAGTTCAAATCGCGGTGGAGGCGTTGTGAGTTTTCAAATTTAATGAATTTAAATTGTTGCGTGCAGCTTACAAATTAATTTTTTTTAATAAAATATGTAACAAAAACGGAATCTATAGAAGAAAAATCGAAAAAATGTCCAAAAATCTAATCGCAAAATTGTTTTCTTATATAACGAACGAATAAAGATCACCCAGCACGGCGTGCGAGAAAAAAGTTATTTTTTTGCAGTGACGTCATTTTTTCGCCGACCATGTGAATAAAACGGAATGAAAGAACCGATTAAAAAATGACGTCATCAAACATTATTTTTTTTCTCAAATGCGATTACAAATACACGATTGCCGTGCTGGGTGATCTTGTTAGTTGGTTCATGTACTAGGACTTGAGATTGGGTTAGTATATATGTATTTTAATAATGTACTCCCGGGGAAACTTGCCCAGTAATTCTTTAATTGTACTTTATATAAAATATTGCGTGAAGCAGATTTCTCAAAATTTTTTAAGCGGGCATTCGCATAAATATGCACTGTGCACATATATATGTATGTGCATATACACAGTAGTTAGTTATTATTTTACTGTTGAGAAGGAGAAGAAAGGAATGAGTAACTACGAGAGCTGTGTATGTACATATGTAAGTTTCATATAGATATTATATACCGGCTAATCGCGAACCGTTGAATTTTTTGGCGGGAAATCGAGAAAAAGAAATGTACATATATATGTACAGAAAATTTTTGTAACGGGATGAAAGCACCGTTTTTATAAAATTTATGCAATTTGTCTTTGAAGAAAAAAAAAAATTATGTATGTATGTGCGATTTTGGTTATCACTTTTTGTATGATTAAATGGGGTTTTTAAGCAATTCAGATTCTTACGTACGATTTCTTAGGCATACTTTTTCTTTAGTCGTTGTGTATTCCCGCGGTGCTGGCTCTTTTAGGCGACGAAGGACCAGTGTTTGAGCCCTGGGGATCCTGGGATGCTGGATGACAATATGCAGCGGCTGGATGATGGCTTTCGTTAGGGCTCTGTTAAATTGCTTGCGATGGACGCTAGCGAGTAGAGCTGAGCGCGGAGTGGCTGGCGGTATAACTGCTGGCGGCGGTGGTGCGCTGGATGGGAGCTAGTTGCCGGCGATGAAGTGGCTTCGGACGGTGAAGTGACTGCTGGCGATGTGGGTGGCTTGCTGGCGATAAGGCGGTTGCTACGGGGTCGGTTGGACAGAGGCTCCAGATGTACGGCGATCGATATCCGTTTGCTGGGGGCACGCGGAATACACGAGGCGGCCCTTATGTAAAACACCAACTTTGCGAATGAAAATACGACGGGATTCTGCTAAGTGTTTCGTCGCGCAGGACCGAGCGTTTATTTACAAAAATGGTGCACAAATTCTATTTTATAAAATGCTTGTAAACGTTAGCGAAATATATAGCGATATAGATATATAGAAAAAAATTCCAATTTTCGAGGCAAAGGCAACCGCACATTTCGACGTGAAAAAAATAATAACAATGATTGTCAATTCAAAAAGCAACAAAGTTGCACACCTGTCAGCTTTTTGTGATGTACGCGCAACGCGTTGCCAACGCCTTACAACATAACTGGTGGTATTCACGCATACCATGTTTATATATGTATAATGTATATACATTTTAAATTCAAAAAAGGTGAAATTCATTAAAATACAATTCAATTCAATACAATTCATAGGTACAATTCGAAAACGTAATTCAAATACTGATGTGACGCGCTGGGCTATACTCGCGTAGCCAATTAGGCTAAGCTCTTGAAAAATATTTTTAGAAAATACTTATATAAGGGTTTTTTGGTACGAGGAATCCATTTTTGAAGTTTGTTTATTATTAGCTTTGCAGTAGATGGCGCAGTAGGCTCATTTTATTAAATTTTATGAGTTTTTTTTCAAATAAATACTTAACTTAGAGGTATTTTTAAAAAATTCAGCCGCTATGTGATTTAAACCACTTCACTTATTTCTTTTATTCTTTTTACTACTTTTTCTTCAAACTTTCTTTTTTTTGAATGTTGTTTTGATTTTCAAAATCATTGTCACGTGAAAAATTTACAAAGTTTTTGCGTGCATTTACGTCATCAGCTGTAGCCATTATCCACCGACAAATATGCAAAAATAATGTTGACATTTTCTTTCACAATCAACCATGAAAAGAGAGTTTTTCAAGTAAAATTTTTTTTATTTTTGTTTTATAAAAATATGGTTCATTATTTAACCCAAAACTACATAAGTCAAACCTTATACAGAATTTACAAAAATTCCAAAAATTTTCGTCTAAATTTTGTACTTTTTGATCTGAAATTTTAGAAAAATTCTGAGTTTGCAGGTAGATCGGTTATGTAGTTTTAGTAAAACCAGTGCAAGTTTTAAGTGTCTAAAAACTTGAGTTGATTTGTAATGATTTTTTCTTGCCTACGCCACAAGTTATATATTTTTGTAACAGGCACTTCAATACCTTTCGAACTGTAGATCGCTTACGTTTATTGGGAGATCTTTTCATGAGATATTGATGAATAGCTCCGTTTTAGAATAAATCTCGAAATGTCTTTGAAAAGAAAATTTTGTACTCTTTACGTGTTCATCGAACCAAAATATGCTTAAAAAAATATAGGTTGACGCGATTAGTAGAAAATTTGTAGAGCAGTGTTAGTGATACTTGTGATGCTGGTCTCCATTTTATTGCTGTCCATTGTCTATGGCCGCACAAAATTTAGAACGCATTGACTTGTAGAAGCTTCAAAATTAGCCTCATCCTCATGTAGTCATCAGTTTGTTAGTTGATAAGTGAAGGGCTCTCGCCGTTTATTTTAAAATATCGAATAAAATGCGGGACAGAGGCAGGATACTTGAAAAAATTAGTACATTTTGAGGTTTTTCTGTTTTGAAAAGCTACGCAGGACAGACCTTTGAATAACATTTAGGTCCTGTTAAAAACAGGACGGACACCGTAAACATTCTACATATGAACACAGTATACAGCTTTAAAAGTGTATAACACCACGGCGGGCAACCACAGGTGGCGCCGCGCCGTTTGGATGGTTAGTAATATTTTCGGTGGCATAAACATCTTTCATTTTGTGAATTATGTCTAAATAACAAAAGTTATTTTTATAACATTAAATATTTCGAAAATGACTTAATGTCAATTGACATTATTTCACTTTTGCGCTGTAGTATTAATGTCATTAACATTAATTACATTGATATTAGGGGTGTACTCGTACCCAAAACTATTAAAATCTTCAGAAAACCTTCACTGATTTGCGTTCTGTACCCAAAAACTTGAAAAGTAGGGGACATTGAGAGAGCAAAGTGTGGTAGAGATCTGCAAATTTATGCGGGAAAATTTTTTACTGAGAAAGCCCGCAAGTAAGAAAATCAGCTTATCACAAACATATGTTCATGAATAAACAAAAGAAAATATGGTCTTTTTGAATTATTTATTGCAAATTTTATTATTAATGCTAGTATACAACAAAAAATAGAGTAAATCTATTATGCACAGCGATCGTTGAGTTTATTTTTAGTTAATTTGCTATTAATCTCCAGTTTCTTTACTTTAGTGTGTGTTTAATAGGTTTGTACCATAATTTTCCTTTAAATATACCAAAATAGGTCAAAATGCAGCAGGCTGAAATGTTTTTGACTGAATTTGTCAGTTTTGGTAGGTTGATTGTTAAAATGAAAATTTTATAATTTTAAAGACCTTTGTACCTAAACATTTGCAGCTATATCTATTAAATTTTTTTTTGATCAAGGGTGGGTGTTTGGGAGGAGATTCTCTTATTTTTGAATGCGTCATTGTGTGATATCACAAATAATTTTGAGAAAAATAAATTGTTCATTTCGATATACATAATTAGTTTATATATTAAAAAGGTATTTATCCAAAAGTATTCAATTGTAAAAAACTGCCAAATGTACCAAGCAGAAAACAAATTGTTCAATGAACTCCTGTGGCAACTATGGAAGTGATCAGCTGTTTTGAAGGTTGCAAGTTTTTGCAAATTTGGCATTCTGGTCAGTGTTGCCAACTTTTGATTTTCAAAAAGCACCAAAAACTTGGAAAAAAGGCGTTTTACCAATCTAAAAGCACCAAATTTTTTTTAATCAAAGGATGTTTTTTCATAACAGTTTGTATTTAACAAAAGCAAAAAATTAACAATATTTACAAGAATACATACATAAATCAATACACATAACGTTTTCGCTCATAACGATTGTATAGCCTCTACACATGCTATAATAACTCATGCTTACGACGTAATACCGAAGTACTATTAAAACTACTATACCTCGAGAAAAAAATCGAATCGCAACACACGAAAATGATGCCCTAAGTAGAAATGAGCAAAAAAATTTGATATTTTCATTATATAACCTCAAATATCGCTAAAACTCGTGTTGTTGGCAATCTGGGGGAAGGATATCTAAAAATTCTAGTACTAGAGCAATTGTGCGGGCAGATTTGGATTTACTCAGGTGGTAAAAAAAAATAAAAGAAATACTTAACTCACCTGCGTACTACCATTTTCAACGCGACTTGAATTCAACAAGGTGGGTTTGCAACTTTAGCTTTTTATCAATCATGGTTGTATTTTAGTGCATTTAAATTTGTATATTCTTGTAAATTCCGCATCTTCATGAGACACCGCAGCTTATAATATTTCAAATTATTTCAGGTTTTAACTATCTCCGAGTAATATTAGTTAAAAAAAAGCACTAAAAGAGGCACTAGGCACTAAGTAATTTTTTTTTTGCGTTTTAATTTTCAAAAAGCACTAAATCTAGTGCTTAAAGCACCAAGTTGGCAACTAAGGTTCTGGTACTTCTGTGGATATTTTGTGTCTTTGAGAGCGAATGCTGCTGAATTTTTTCTACTGAATAATTTGTCTGGAGAATACGAGTACTCGCCTACTATTGCACGTCACCAAGTATTACTGTATTTTAATGAAAATTTTAGTGCACTTTTCCAAGTGCAGTGTCACTTAGTACTAGTACACCACAAATATGTGTTTACAATTCTTAGCCAAATTGATGCCCAAACATTTTACTGTTTAGACTGATGCTATTATCAGCGCGTTCGTATATATTTCGCATCAAATCGAAATAACGAAAAAGCGTCTATGAGTATAAATAATTTGGCAGGTGTGCTCAGCGATAACGTTTGAACGCTATACGAGATAAGAATCTCATTACGACTTACCATATTTTTAGTTTATAAATGATCACACTCTACCGGTGATGAAGTCAGTTAGGAGCTTACTCCAGCCGTGAGTGGACGTCGATCTTATCAGCAGCAAAGTGGCGTGCAGTAAAAAGCGCTATACCCTTCACAGGCGTGATCAACTTGGATTTGAACGATCTCGTTTCGCGGTGTCCATTGCCATACCGTGACAGTTCGGTATAAAGCTAGGTGCGGCTGAACAGCGCTAACAGGTTCCTTTGTGGCTAGCCGAATTCGGCCAGACTCGCGTAGTGATTCATTTATTGTTTTACATACATACGTATGTATATTAGTTATTATCTATTCAGTCAACAGCACATAAGCAATTTCAAACAAACATGTGTACTTACATCCATACATACATATACTACATATATACATACATATGTGTATGGAGTAACAAAATTCTCTATGGAACTACCCTGATGGACACAAGTGATTTTTTTTTTATAATTGAAAGACTACTTTAAAACAAATGCAATGAGTAAATGTTTCGAATCTTTATACTCTTTTTGCTCAAAAAAACAATTTGTGTCTTGGAAGTATGAAAAAGCATCTGTGAAGTCCAGAACGCAAGCGTATTCAAAAGAAACATACTGACTTTGAAGTTGTGTAGACCAAATTCATTTTAAAATAGTTCAAAATACATGCAGTAAAAGGCAATTGACTGCTTCCTAGGACATCGCCATGTTAAATAAATAAGTTCGTTGTAGGTAAAATAGTGAGAATTTCAATTAGTTATCATTGAAAAAAAAGTTGTTTATAAATTACTTTCAAACTAATTCAATTTCCTGCAGGGTAGTGACTGCTAAACTTAAGGTTATAATTCGAATACGAGGCAGTATTTGTAATAAAAAGTATGTATGTACATATGTATGTAAATCTTCCGAAGTGGCACATGAAAACAATTTGCGTCCGATAATATTGATTATTTGTGTATTGATAATAGCAAACTTGGCGCATAAGCACAAACGTTTGTACAGATAAGTAGTGATAGAACTTTTGAGAAAAAAAGTAACGATATTAGTACTCCTAGAATCCTCTAAAGGAAAATCGATGCTAGTACCCATATTTCCAAAAAAGTATCGATAATGCGCGTACTTTCAAGCATTTTTAAAGCAAACGTGAGAAGCAAAATAATTATAAAATAATTTCATTCTTACCAACCATAAGCAAATACAATGATTGATGCGAGATTTTCGGCTATATTGTCGCATTAACGCCTGCATCTACAAGTTTAAATCCGACCCTCTACGCTTTTCTCTACGATTTGTTAAATAAACTTGCGTAAATTTATTTCTACTAGCATTAAATAAATATCTATATCAAATAAACTTATTTTATTGATGTGTATACATCTTTGGTTTCTGTAGAAGTAAAATTTGCGAAGCTGTAACGCATAGCCCAGCAGAAAATTTCGAAGGGCTTAGCATGTGTATTGCAGCGGAAAATTGTTAATTTCTTTTAATATTGTTATTGAGCTTTGTACCACGATTATGTTTATTAGGAAAAATGGAAAAAACCACAAAGACTAAGTGGTAGAAGTTAAAGCTGCTATTTCGGAGATCACCACATCTCCTCATCTGACTTCTTTTATAGGCAGGGATCGAACCCGCATCATCGATGTGCAAAGTCAGAAGCACTAACCATTGAGCTATGCACACGCCATACACTCTTGTTGCCAATTCATTTCGTTATTCAATCTACTAGATACTATAAAGTGCAGCCGATTTGCCGCTATTTAAACGTGACAGCGCGATTGTTATTGTTAATTCCATACATTAATTTGTTTAAACCTGATTAAAAGCTAACTGTAAAAAAACGTTCGGAAATGCATCATAAAATTTTTTTCCAACTCAAAAATAACGTTCGAAATGCATCGTCAAACAAATTATGACGAAAAACGACGAAAAAAAAACAAATCATCAAGTGGACTCTGCGAATTTGCAACGTTGTGCATGAATTGCTTTTTGTAGCACTGCGCCTAAAAATACACTAAGGCTGCAGAGCGATGCGCCAATGCACAGCAAGGTAAAGTTGCCCTTAAATGTTCTATCACAGAATAAAAAGTATACAGAAGACGTTTGTCTAGGGCTGCCAGATATCTCTGTTGCCAAACCGGGACACTTTAGGGAGGGCCTCTCGCTCCCTTCTCTTGCATTTCAACGTGCGAAAATATGTAGCAAAATTTTATTTTTACAGACAAAAATAAAAACATAAAAACATGAGATCGTGAGATCATTACAACGTACGCCAACGAAACAAAACCACTTATCACGACCAAAGGACAGATTTTTCACAATGCATGAACCTTTTTTTATTCTTTATAAAAATACAGTTTATACTAAAAATATGAAAAAACATAAAAATAAAATTATTAAACTTTGTGCTAATCTCGGGGAAATTCAATAAATTTGCAACATTCTAATCAGACTTTTTATAAAAATTTTTAAAATGAAGTTTTGCAGCCCATTAAATTTTAGTTGATTTTCGGTATTCTTTTTACTGAGAGTTTCTTCTATACAAACTATGTTCGATAATTCTTTTTATATGGAAGACACTGTCAGCAAAAACAAAAAAATGCTAAAAATCAACGAAATTTGCTGGTAATTCTTTCGCAAAACGTACAAAATGGAGCGTAAATATAAAAATATTTATCAAATCTTGCTTTGTGGTTACGTAGTTGGGGCTTCAGGCTGGAAAATGCACCATTTTCTTTTCTTCTCAAATTTATTTCGTGAATCCATCTTCTTTTTCTTAAACATATACATAAATTAAGAACTTTGCAGGATAAAACAAAGATATAGACATATTCATACCTTCTGTTTTCTTCATCGAGAAGTGCTGCTAATAGCAATAATTCGTCCTCAGAACTTGAGCTGTCCATCGGTAAAATCAGATTTATAATATATGTATAAATTTAGAAAGAGGAATGCGTAGAGTTCCGTTAATTTGAGCTCGTCACATGGCAACAATGTTTCTTGCTAAACCGCACTATACCGCACCGTGTCTGTTTGAGTGCCTTTGCGTATATCGTTACCGCGTATCGTACGGGATTATACCGCGCTGCACCGCACCGCGCCTGTTAGAGCAGGCCTTTAATTTGTGAAATAGTCACATTTCGAGATAGTTGAACTTTGCACAAGCAATAGTTGATGATTAGTATATACCTAAATACGTTCAAAATGACGTGCACAGAGTTTTACAATTATATTAAAGAAAAGACAGAAGTTAAGAAACAAGTGCACAGCAACGAAAAATATGACTGATATTTTAAAGTTATCTTGTACTTAAATTTTTTTCTTTCATGAAACCTGGAGTACTTATAAGTACAGTGCCGTACAAAGTTATTGGCTCGGAGGCTCTTTCATCAGATCACAATTTCTAATCAGATCTTTTAGAAAAATTTTGAAAATGTAGCTTTTGAGCCAATTAATAAAGTGCAAGTCTGAAGTTGCCGGCAAATTTAGTTGATTTTTAGCATTTATTGTTTTTTGCTGACAGTGTCTTCCATATAAAAAGAATTATCGAACATAGTTTGTATAGAAGAAACTCTCAGTAAAAAGAATCAAAAATCAACTAAAATTTAATGGGCTGCAAAACTTCATTTTACAAATTTTTATAAAAAGTCTGATTAGAATGTTGCAAATTTGTATGCAAATTTATTGAATTTTCCCCAGATTAGCACAAAGATTAACAATTTTATTTTTATGTTTTTTCATATATTTAGTATAAACTGTATTTTTATAAAGAATAAAATATAAAAAATATTTTTATAAAGAATAGGTTCATGCATTGTGAAAAATTCTCTGTGCTTTAGTTGTGATAAGTTGTTTTGTTTTGTTGGCGTACGTTGTAATGATCTCATGATCTCATGTTTTTATGTTTATATTTTTGTCTGTAAAAAAAAAAATTTCAGTGCATCCTTTCGCACGTTGAAATGAAAGTGAAGGTAGCGAGAGGCCCTCCCTAAAGCGTCCCGGTTTGGCAACAGAGATATCTGGCAGCCCTAGCACCAACCCAACTCGTAATACATTTAAGTATACAAATTTTAGTATTCAGTAATAATTGTCGCAAGCATCTTCGCGCACTCATCTACAGCCAGACATGTAAATGTGCATTTATATGTTGAGTTTAAATCCACGCCACGCGGGCGTGTTATGAAAGTATTATTTTTAAATACGAACATTTTTAAACGATAATCCAATAGAAATATTCATGTTTACTATGTGTTATTTCCCTCAGTGAATTCATAAAATTTTTCTTAATATTACAAGGCGTTTTATCTCTCAGTGTAGTCATTTTTATGCAAAATTTGTGCAATCAAATCGAAAACCGGGACACTTAAACGAAACCCGGGACATTTTAAGGTTGGACCGGGACACCGGGACAAATTGTCTAAAACCGGGACATGTCCGGGAAAACCGGGACGTCTGGCAGCCCTACATATGTCGGCTATCGAACCAATTTGAATTTAGGGCACGAGCGTTGAGGCAAGCAAGAATCACAAGCGGCGCTGCTCTGTTACTTTAGCAGTATTTTCACTCTGCTGACGCTGTTAATTCCATCGTCGCCATGACGACAAGATGTTAACTAACTTCGTTTTCCATCACGATCGGCGTTGCCGTTTTGATACAATTGTATATTTTTTAATACTTTTTTGCTAAATTGTAATATCTGATACTGTTTTGTTCCCATATGCCGTATTTTGATACTTTCGGCTGGCAGAAATGAATTTTTGAAAACTATGAATAGTATTACTAGTCTAAAGGCAAATATTTTGTTTCTTGTCATTTAAAGTTTCACAATTTATATATATATATTTATAAGTTGATTTGGTAACTATGATAAAAGAAACACAACCCGGACTTTGCCTGCACACGCCACTATTATAGGACCCCTAAACCACACAAAAACATTGCGCAATATAGGGCTTGCGACGGACGTTTGTGTGACGTATGGTGTCGTTTGTACTAAATTGCATTGTTATTGCGCTAAAATAAAAATTATTTTGATATTTTGCTCATGTTTGTGTTATTGTACAATAATTTGATTTTGGTGTCCAGATCGTGCTGTAAAGTAGATATGGATAAAAGCGTAGAAAATTAATTTTTTACCTTATTTTTTTTTTACGTTTTGAAGCTGAAGCTATCAAAATACACAACGCACATTCATATTTCTTGCATATATTTACTTGAGCAACGTCTCTTCAAAATAAGGTATGCGCAATTTTATGCCGTAGTATTTCCACAATATTGACTTGTACAAGTCTCGGATTGCGCAAGGATTTTGTGTGGTTTAGGAGCCCTATAAGTTAGTTTTTCACTATGAAAATAAGCAGACAGAAGGAAGAAATGTAAGTTTTTTTATAACTATGGATTTAATTATAAAATTTTATTTATTATTTAGTTTTTTAAATAATAGTTTAACAAACGACAGGTTTGTTTGCTTTTGATACTTTTTCTGCTTGGCAACTGATACATATGTTTCAAGCTCGCGGCAACGCTGATCACGATGTGTGTTTGTGGCGAGATGTTGACTTTATGTTATTCATAGTGTTCCGGGTCGCCATGTTATTCATAGTGGTCGTGATGTTAACTTCTCTGCTCTGGTCCGGGTTGTAATATTACGTCCGCCGAAGAAAAATAAATTTGTATGTGGTGCGTCTTCTGTATACTGTTTATTCTGTGGCTCTATGTATTTCAATAAAAAATTTTCGACTATGTATGTACATTAGACTGTCCCAAGAATATATGGAAAATTTTTTTTTGCAAATTGATATGCATACCCTCTATATTTGTGCTTCTTCCCATATTTGAACGCATTTCTAGTAAATCTGCATCTTTCAATTTTTAATAGGACGACAGGATTTCTCCCAAGGACATCGAAAAAATTAATCAATCGAAAAGTATAGCGGCTTTTTAACGGTGTCTTACAAGGCTGCAAATAATTTGTGTATGTCCTGAAGGATTGCAATTGTAGAACATTTTTTAATAGGGCGTATGATGAACATTAAATTATTAAATTCAACTTGTATTATCCTCATTAAAAAAAAGACCTTTCATAATGTTAAATAATCAAAATAAATCGTTTTAGTCTTTGACATGTCCTCTCGGGTTGATATCGTGCCCTAACCGCCAAAATAACGTAAGCGACATTTTTTTTCAAAATTTTCTTTTTGATGCAGAAATGCATCTAGATGCTCTAGGAATATTTCTGCATCAAAAAGAAAATTTGGAAAAAGGTGTCGCTTACGTTATTTTGGCGGTTAGGGCTCGATATAATGGTTGTACTTCCGTATGACATAAACAAAATTTAACTAAACATAATTTTCATATCGTACTGATTTACAACAAATTTTTCATATACATATGGGCCAATCCATGCAAAATTGCACTAAACATTTTTTTTTCCGCTCAAATTATTTTTCTTTTAATTCTTTGGGTAAAAATATGATACACGTATTTTTTTATTTTCATTTGACACATACCGTTTACGAGATATATTTTTTTGAATTTTAAGCATGCCAAAAAAGGGCTTTTTAATATATGCCTCCGCGCTAAAAAACGCGCGCTCTCCTTGGCGTGCAACATTTTTCTATGTACCTACTCGTATAACAGGCTGCATGCTCGCAGCTGAATTTCTTCGGCATTACATAAAAGACAAGTTCTGAATGTAGTTTTTTATTTTTTATTAGGGTTCTAATTACGCCCTTCTACAATAATGAATATGAATGTCTACTTTTTTCAAAGCTTTCCATTTTGAAATCGTTACAAAAAGAATAAGACTTAACTTTCAGTCTATTATTTTCTTCAGGCTCAATGCTGTGAATTTCGTGCTTGCCTGGTTGATTTTTGCCTTGATTTTTTTCTGATTCTTCCTAGTCCTGAACATGGTTATACCAAAACGAGATATTGGGTAGTGATGTTTCCAATAGCCACAATTTTCTCTATGAGTGGGGGATTGTTTCATATATCTGTGGTCATAAACAATAACCGCATAAGTAGAAAAACCTGTATTCGAGAAAAACGTTTTAAACATTTGGATTGTAATGTTAACCTAATGGGGAAACCAAAATATGTTCGTCCATTCCTTTTTAAATAGCTTAGCTGGCGGGATGGGGATTTCATATACACATGGAAGAATAGTTGCAGAATACGATAACATATAAAACTCAATTCTTTCTTAAGTCGACTCAGACGGTTATTGCTTATACCACAGATATATTCCATATCAAGTTTCAGTACTCTACCATGAATTTGATTTTCAAATCTGTTAGCAATACAATCGGGAATTGTTCTTCATGCTGTGGAATTTAATAAGTCAAAGTGATTTACTCGCTTTATTTAAACACGAATCAAATTCGCATATAATACTTCGGTATTATTTAATATCTAAATATTAATCTTTACAAGGAACTTGTTTCTATGATAAATGTAGATGAAAAAGTAATTAAGTCTGCCGATTGCCAAGAAGTTATTCTGTCGAACGATTAAGTGCACTTGCTCTGTCCGCTTTCTTTCTTCTTTCGCATGCGGGGTTGCCATCGTTTCGTTAGTTCAGCCAGGTTGCCACAGTGCTCCCCCCAGACTTTACGTCCGGAAACGGACGGGGAGTCTTATCCTGCGTCCGCTGCGGTTTGTTGATGTCTCCTTTGGAGGCAACTGTTCGGGTGTCGATGATATTGTAGATGATGGTGTTGTGTGCGACGTGGCTGAATGTTGTTGAGTCGCGGTTGTCGTTGATTGAGTATCTGCTTGATGGGACTCGATGAATGCTGGCTTAAGTCGGTCTATGGATATATTTACGTTGTTGCGGTTGATTTTGACGGTGTAATATTTAGGGTGTTTCTAGATCACAGGATATGGGCCATCATATGGCGGATAGAACGCCGGGCGCTTTATCGTTACGTACAAATATGTGCGTTGCATCGGCAAGTTTGCTGAATACGAATGCTTTTGCGGAATCATGATTCGCGGTTTGAGTTGGGCGAATCTCCTGCATTATATCGGAAAGCTGCCTGACGAAGTCCGACTGTGGTGGAAAGATTTGCCTATCGTTAAAAAACTGTCAAGGCAACCGTAATGTGGTACCGTAGACAAGTTGCGCGGCTGTTGTACCGATGTCGGGCTTGAATGCTGTGCACAGTCCTAGCAAGATTATAGGCAAGCGGCTTATCCAGTCTTGTCGTTCGTGACACGTTATTGCTGTTTTCAGTGAGTGATGCCAGCGTTCGATGATGCCATTTTCTTGCGGGTGACATGCCGTTGTTCGCAGGTGGGTTATACTCAGCATGCGTGACAACCCGATAAAAAGCTGCGACTCGCACTGTCTTCCTTGATCGGTTGTTATGCGTGCTGTTATGCCAAAGCGCGAAAACCAAACATTGATGAGTTTTCTGGCGACCGTTTCCGCTGTTATGTCTCTCAGAGGAACGGGTTCTGGCCACCGCGTATACCTGTCGATAATCGTGAGGCAGTACTGAAATTCACTCCATGGCGGAAGTGGTCCGATGAGATCGATGTTTATGTGTTCGAATCTACACGACGGCAAAGAAAGTTGCTGAAGTGGTGAGCGAACATGCCTACTGATCTTAGATCTATGGCAGCTGAGACATCGTTGCACTTCTTTGGCAATATCCTTGCCCATATTTGGCCAAACGAAGGGTGCTTTGATGAGCTTTGTGGTTGCGCGCACGCCTCTGTGGTAGATGCTATGCATTTTGTTGATGATATCTTTGCGATGCGGGCGTGGTACGAATGGGCGTACTTCCGATGTAGATGTATCGCAGTAGATTGTGTGCCTTGTGTTTGGAATGCACAATCTTTTCAAACACAGCGATGTGTCGCCTTCGATGAGTTTCTTCAGTTCTGGGCAACTAGCTTGATCTTCGGCCATCCGGTGGTAGTCGATGGTTATTGATTCAACCGCTTCGATGCGCGATAGTGTGTCTGCTGTCGTGTTCTCGGCGCCTGCAACGTGTATGATGTTCGTCGTAAATTGACTGATGAAGTCCAGATGACGCAGCTGTCGCGGTGATGCTTTATCGTGTTTTTGTGCGAAAGCGTAGACTAACTGTTTGTGGTCTGTTCGTACCTCGAAGAGTCTTCCCTCCAGCATGGCTCGGAAATGCTTGATGGCTAGGTATACCGCGAGTAATTCCCTGTAGTAGGTATTGTACCTGCGTTGTGCTTCGCTGAGTTTTAGACTTAAAAACGCCAGTGGCTGAAACTCGTTGTGTACAATTTGATGAAGTGCTGCGCCGATGGCAGTGTCCTTGGCGTCCGTACTGAGCGATATTCGAGCGTTCGGGGCTGGGTGAACCAATAGCGTTGCGTTTGCTAGTTCTTTTTTGCATTCGTTGAAATGGTTGATTGCCTCGTCGGCCCATTTGATTCGCGTTGTGTCGTTTTTTCGGTTACCTGATATTAATTTGACGAGGGATATTTGATGTTGCACCTCGTTTGGCAGGAAGCGACAATAAAAATTTATCATTGCCAAAAAAACGTCGTAACTCTTTGGCGACTTCCGGCACCGGGAAGTTGGTGATCGCTTGAACCTTCTCGGGTAACGGTTTGATGTCCTCCGCCGTAACTATGTGTCCCAGGAATTCGATTTGCGTTTGAGCGAATTTGCACTTCTCTAAGTTGACTGTTAGGCGGTATTGACGAAGACGTTCGAAGACTTGCCGTAAGTGGGCTTTATGTTGCTCGACGCCTTCAGAAGCGATACACACATTATCGATGTATACAAAAACGAAATCGAGTCCCTGAAACACTGCGTGCATGAACCTTTGGAACGTTTGTGCAGCGTTGCACAGGCCAAACGTCATGTGTGTAAACTCGAATAACCCAAACGGAGTGGTTGTCGTCGGGTTCGATAGGGATCTGGATCGATTGAGGTCCATCTTGCTGAACACGTCTTTCTGGTACAAAAAGTGAGTGAAGTCCTGGATGTGCGGTAGCGGGTATCGATACGGTACCGTTTGTGCATTCAAGGCTCGGTAACCGCCGCATGGACGCCATTCCCCGTTTGACTTCCTTACCAGGGGTAGAGGAGAGGCGTATGAGCTTTTCGACGGGCGGCAGATTCCCAGTCTGCTAAGAAACTCAAACTCTTCTTTCACAGCTTTTAGTTTTTCGGGTGCAACCTGGTCGAGGTTGTGCTTTGTCTGTGCCTATCAGTGTCGAATTCCCGATGTCGATGATTAGGTTGAAATGCCGGAGGAAGTCGGCACCGATGATGGTGTATTTAGTTTCCGCTATGACGAAGTTCCATACGAGTTTGCGTTGAAGACGAAGGTCGAGCGTACGACGGACTACGCCGTAGGTTTTAATGGTGGTCCCATTAGCGGCGAAAAGTGGGTTGCCTTCAGAATTTGACAAGCGGCATGCTCGAGTTGGTGGAACGACCGACACTTCTGCGCCGGTGTCGACCAAAAATAGTTGATATGACATTCGATCTAGTATAAAAAAGTTTGGATTTAGCATTGGGATTGGTTGCTCGATGATGGTCTGCTGCCAGAACTGTCGAGCTTAGTCGTTACGGCAGCGTTTAGTTTTTTGTTGGGTCTGACTTTTTTATGGGAAAATTGCATGGACTTCGGCATTTTCAAGCCTGAGTACCATATTCCCGGTGATACCAGCAGGTCGGTGATTGTTCTGCATTGGAGCTGCGATGTGGAGCAGATCGAAAACCTGGTCCAGTATGTAGTCGTCAGCATGTGCAACAATGGCGGTATACTTATCTTTTTCTTTACGTATAGAAAAACCATGCAGTTCGTACCATGCGTCAACTTTTATGAACCATGATTCGATATTGTACTTCGAGTTGAGTTTTGGAAACGGTAATTTTTCGAATACCGCATTGATTTGCGGTCTGTCGCTGTCGACGCCTGCGTTGATGTTGGCGCTGTCGTTCGGGGCAACGTTATTGTCGTCTTTTGTGAGCTCTTCCGTGCTATTATTAAAGCTCATGTTGCCGGGCCACGTAGGTATTACGGTGGCCCGTTACTTCGTGTGCCGTTATGATTGCCGGCTTGCGTATAGTCGACGAATTGTCGGTGGCGTGACACCTGAACTGTACTTACGCTTTCGGTGAGTTGGTTATACAGGTTTTGCTCTGAATCTTCGAGGCGCTTCAAATCAAAGCGAGATTATTTTTCCCCAGCTATTAACGCGCAAGTTTGCTCTTCACGCCTTAGCACGGTGATTTGATGCACGTCTTTTACTCACTATCTCCGTTTTTACTACGGGGTCACCGGGGCACCGAAATTGCGCATATGGAAACTGTGCATTTAGACATTATTTCGGTTTCAACCGAAACTGTGCATGTATGCTTTATTTCGGTTTTTACCATATGCATTATTTCGGTTTTAAACCGAAACTGTGCATGTATGCATTACTTCGTTTTTTTTCATATGCATTATTTCGCTTTTAAAACGAAAGTCGGCATATGCATAATTTCGGTATTTTCTCATATGCATTATTTCGGTTTTCAACCGAAACTGTGCATGTATGCATTACTTCGGGTTTTTCATATGCATTATTTCGGTTTTTGTTATATGCATTATTTCGGTTTTGAACCGAAACTGTGCATGTATGCATACCTTCGTCTTTCACATATGCATTATTTCGGTTTTCATCCGAAACTGTGCATGTATGCTTTATTTCGGTTTTTTTCCATATGCATTATTTCGGTTTTGAACTGAAATTGTGCATGAATGCATTATTTCGGTTTTTGTTATATGCATTATTTCGGTTTTCTAACGAAAGTGTGCATATGTATAATTTCGTTTTTTCTAATATGAATTATTTACTTCTACTTAGTAAGGGTTTTAATCCCTAAGCGCGGCTGAAAGCCGCCTACGCAGAGGAAAGTTCTGCGCAAAAATACGTCCGCCCTTCTTTTCCGGCAATACAGAAAGGAGAATTCTACTTAGTAAGGGTTATAATCCCTAAGCGCGGCCGAAGGCCGCCTACGCAGAAAGAAGTTCTGCGCAAAAGTACTTCCGGCCCCCTTTTCCGGCAACACAGAAAGGAGAATTCTACTTAGTAAGGGTTATAATCCCTAAGCGCCTACGCAGAGAGAAGTTCTGCGCAAAAATACTTCCGCCCTTCTTTTCCGGCAACACAGAAAGGAGAATTCTACTTAGTAAGGGTTATAATCCCTAAGCGCGGCCGAAGGCCGCCTACTCAGAAAGAAGTTCGTTTTCATGTATGCACTATTTCGGTTTTTGTCATATGCATTACTTCGTTTTTCTCATATGCGTTATTTCGGTTTTCAAACGAAAGTGTGCATGTATGCATTATTTCGGGTTTTTCATATGCATTATTTCGGTTTTCAACCGAAACTGTGCATATATGCATTACTTCGTTTTTCTCATATGCGTTATTTCGGTTTTCAAACGAAAGTGTGCATGTATGCATTGTTTCGTGTTTTTCATATGCATTATTTCGGTTTTCAACCGAAACTGTGCATATATGCATTATTTCGGTTTTTTTCATATGCATTATTTCGGTTTTCAAACGAAAACCAGTTTTTTTCATATGCATTATTTCGTATGCACAGTTTCCATATGCACAATTTCAGGGTGCCGGGGTCACCACTTGTGGGATTTAATGAGTCAAAGTGATTTACTCGCTTTATTTAAACACGAATCAAATTCGCATATAATACTTCGGTACTATTTAATATCTAAATATTAATCTTCACAAGGGACTTGTTTCTATGTTAAATGTAGATGAAAAAGTAATTAAGTCTATATTCGCCGGCGAGCCGATTGCCAAGAAGTTATTCTGTCGAACGATAAGTGCACTTGCTCTGTCCGCTTTCTTTTCTTCTTTCGCATGCGGGGTTGCCATCGTTTCGTTAGTTCAGCCAGGTTGCCACAATCCTATTGATGTTAAAGTAATAGTAAAGCAAATAAAGCAAATAGAAAGTAGATATTCATATTCATTACTGTAGAAGGGCGTAATTAGAACCCTAATAAAAAAACATACATTCAGAACTTGTCTTTTAACGCTGAAGAAATTCAGCTGCGAGCATGTAGCCTTTTATACTTGCGAGTAGGTACATAGAAAAATGTTGCATGCCAAGGAGAGCGCGCGTTTTTTAGCGCTTTCGCAGTTGTTTAAAATTTGATTACAAGCGTAATTTTGAACTACCCATTCTGAAATTTTTACAGGTTCTACTTAAGTATTTGAAGAAGAGTTTTCAATAAAAAAATTTAAAAAAATCAATACTAAATTTGAAAAAAAACTAAATTTGTTATTATTTTTTTAATATCTAATTTTTTGTATTAAAAAATAATTGTATCGACTTCTCGTAATCCTCATATGAAAGCCAAGAAAAAGTCATAAATGGTACGATGATTAACTTTGTATTTTATTAAAATGCTTATTTGCGCGGAAGCATATATTAAAAAGTCCTTTTTTGGCATGCTTAAAATTCAAAAAAATATATCTCGTAAACGGTATGGGTCAAAAGAAAATAAAAAAATACGTGTATCATATTTTAACCCAAAGAATGCAAAGAAAAATAATTTGAGCGGAAAAAAATTTTTAGTGTAAATTTTGCCTGGATTGACCCATATGTATCTTTGTAATTAACAAAACTTAGGAGCTCAGCAAAAATTACTCTTGGCAACAAAATATATCCGTTGTTGTGGATTTAAGCAGTTGCAACTTTTACCCGACATTACTTTTAATAATATTAAAAAAAAAAATAAATAAAAATATTCTAGTAAAATATTTCTAGTAGAAGCACGAAGTTCGACCGACATGCTTACGAAGTTGAAAACGCACAGAATCCACCAACAGTTAGGTTTTGAGCTATTCAAATTATCTTAAGACTTATAAACCGCATGAAACTAACGGACAAAATCGAATTATTTTTGAACCAAACAAATTGAAGTTTACAGCTAAGAACATGTATGAAAAAAATTGTTATAAATATGTAAGGTGAATTATACAGTGCCACAAATGTAGGTGTAATGTTATGTAAATGTGCTACCAAATCGTCCACGATAACTTTGGAAATGCAATAAATTCGAAATGTTTCCCATATTTAAACGCATTGCTAGTAAATCTGCATCTTTAAATTTTTAATAGGACGGCAGGATTTCTCCCAAGGACATCGAAAAAATTAATTAATGGAAAAAGCATAGTGGATTTGAAGGGGTGTATTACAAGGCTGCGAAACTATATGTTTTTTAGTCGAATAATTTGTGCATGTCCTGAAAATTTGCAATTTCAGACCATTTTTTAATTAAATTTTTATGTTTAACTTTTTTAACAAATTCTTTTCCTCCTTTAAAAAAATGCATTTCATAATATTAAATAAACAAAATAAAGTGTTTTAATGTTTGACATGTCCTCTCGGGTGGATTAAAGAAAAAATGTGGCAGTATTAATTAGAAAATTTGAAAAGTATCCTTTGAAATTTGTATCCTTTAGTATCCTTATATATATTAATAAGATTTAAATTAAACTAAGATTATTCAAAAGTCATTCAAAATTAGAAATCTTGAAGGATAATATTTTTAAAGGACATTTTGACATGTTCCAGAAGGATAATTGAAAACAAACGTTGTAGTTAATCCGGTTTCGAGCTCTTCTTTCATTTGGTACCCATATCTCCATATTTTTTGTAAACTTTAGGAAATATATTATAATTTATAGTCCTTTGGAAAAAATCCTGACTACCAGGTAAAAAACCATGTAGATTTACTAAATATTATGTCCTAATAAAGTATAGTAATACCATATTATAAAGAAGTAAAATGAGTAAATTAACAAAACACGCGAACTGCAACAAGCTTATTCTGATAACTTTGACTGCAAGTCGGCACGGGTTGCCGTGGTTAGAATTGCATAAAAATTTTATTCGGATATCCGGAGCTCCCTGATAAACAAAAATTTTTCAGGTAAAAGTGTCATCGTTTTTGAATTATTTAATTTTTTTGAATTAAAAAAAATCGTGCCATTTCATGTATTTTCTTAAACTGCATCTACAAACAAGGCTATACTTAGTAAATTTTTTAAGTAAAATACTTTCAGATAGTTTCTTCTCTATACTCAAATGCAATGTAGTTAAAATATATTAAGGACCCATTATAAAATTAGGACTATATTGGGATTTTTAGCTTTTTGATATTTTCTTCCCCAAGTTTGAATATCTCTGGTGAAAAAAAAATGTACTGAGCTATAACTTTACATTACATAAAAAAATTGCTCATTTAATAGATATTTCAGAAAGGTGCCACTCTTACTATTTCGAATAGAAAAAAAAGTTATAGCCGCTTATGTGGGTAAAGGACTGAGACACGCTAGAATGTATTTAATAGATTTAAATTAAAGTTGGTCTTGTTACCGACCAATGACATGCTAAATAGTACAAAGGTACATTATTACCTACTCCTGATATTATTTTATGTTACTTACCGGAATTCGGACTAGAGTTTTTTGTGAAGGATGGGTTCACGTGAAATAAAATATACATGAGTTGTTTGAAGAAAAATATATTCATTTATTGATAAAATATGCTCAAATTGGTGACCTTCTACTCTAATACAAACTCGACAACTTTTAAGAAAATACGCTTTTAGAGATCTTAAACTCAATTGGGCTATCTCAGCAGCAGCTCCGTTTATTTGTTTCCGCAAATGCTCTTCTTTTTGAATTGGTTTTGAATAAATTTTGTCTTTAAAACAGCCCCAGTAGAAAAAATGTAATGGATTCAGGTCTGGCGATCGAGCGGGCCCGTATCGTCCAATCCACCGGCGAGGATAAGTTTCATCTAAATGAGCTCTTACTTCACGGCCGTAGTGAGCAGGGCATCCGTCATTTTGCAGCGATAGTCTTCGCCGCTGGTTTAAGGGTACATCTTCTAAAAGAGTTGGAAGCCGTTCCTGAAAGAACTCTAAATAACTGTGAGAGTTGAGTGTTGGCGGCAGTTCCACAGGTCCCAATATCTAACAATTAAAAAAACCGCACCATAAATTTATTTTGTGCCGGTACTGCGAACGATCTTCTCTCATTTCGTGGAGATTGTCTATCTGCCAACTGTGAAGGTTATGTAAATTAAAATAACCATCACGTTTGCATGATGATTCATCGCTCCAAATTATTTTATTAAAAAAGTTGGGGTCTGATTCATGCATTCGCAACATTTCACTGCAAAATCTAACCCTCGACAGGTAATCTCTCTTGTAGAGCCTGAACACGTTGAATGTGGTAGGGATGGTATTTTAAAGCTTTGTGAACTGTAGTTTTTGGTATTCCAGTCCGTCTTTCCATCATTCTTCCTGAAGTCGATGGACCTAGTTCCACTTTCTCTAACACAACGTTAACATCTACCGCTGCAGGACGTCCTGTCTCGCCGCCACGCCTTCCAGTTATGCGACCTTAAAAAAGTTAAAAATGATAGTTAAAAGAAGATTGGCTTCAAACAAGAAAGGTGTAAAAATTACTTACCTTCAGATATTTCTCTATGGGTGCGGGCGAATACTTCACGACCCAGATGCCGACGATTGGGCTATCGCTCTGCATAGAGTCTTTGAGCATCTCTGGCATTACAGCAAGCTTCACCGTAAATTAGGTGAATATCCGCATATTCATGCGACGTATACTGCGTGTTGTATTAATAACACAATGTTCGAAGGGTCCAATTTCACAAAATCCACTTTCATTATTTCCGGTAAGTAACACAAAATAATGTCAGGAGCAAGTAATAATGTACCTTTGTACTATTTAGCATGTCATTGGTCGGTAACAAGACCAACGTAAATTTAAATCTATTAATACATTCTAGCGTGTCTCAGTCCTTTACCCACAAAAGCGGCTATAACTTTTTCTATTCGAAATAGTAAGAGTGTCACCTTTCTGAAATATTTATTAAATGAGAAATTTTTTTATTTAATGTAAAGTTATAGCTCAGTACATTTTTTTTCACCAGAGATAGTCAAAGTTGGGGAAGAAAATATCAAAAAGTTAAAAATCCCAATATAGTCCTAATTTTATAATGGTTCCTTAATATATTTCAACTACATTGCATTTGAGTATGGAGAAACAACTATCTGAAAGTATTTTACATAAAAAATTTACTAAGTATATCCTTGTTTGTAGATGCAGTTAAAGAAAATACGTGAAAAGGCACGAGTTTTTTTTAATTTAAAAAAATTTAAATATTTCAAAAACGGTAACACTTTTACCTGAAAAATGTTTGCTTATCAGGGAGCTCACCACCCCACTTGCCTTCTCCTCAAGTTTGGCAGGTTACTTCTGGGACACCCTGTATACATACATATGTATGTATGTATGTATAAATATATGTGCAATGTGCTGATATTCAAGGTATGTTTGTAGGTGCATATGTATATATGCTTTTTGACTTAAGCAAGCCATATACGTTTGCGACCGTTGGTTTAACTTGATCATGTGCTACAGATTGCAACGTTTGTGGGCACGTTGAATGAGGTATGTCTTGGTTGTAGGAAAAATCAAAAAAAGTGATTTCCTGACAAGTTGTTTAACTCGTCGCAACCTTAATAAGCATGTAGTACAACGTCATTGGCAAATGGATAACTCAGCCGAAATGCGTGTTTTGTTGAATTTTATAAATGTATACCAAAACCATGAAAGTGTAAAAATGAGATTGTACAATGAAATTGCCGCAATGTTGTAACGTTTGTGGGCAAAACTTCCAACTTGATTACGAATCGAGTTGAACCAACGGTCGCAACGTTTTTGGCTTGCATTCGCATCTTACTAAATTATATAGTAATTGAGCTACAGCGGTTATATTTTCTAGATACATGCTACGCGATTTCGCAAACCAGATCAACATGAATATTTCAAAAATGCCTGCCGAGACACCTACATCGGATTTAGGCTTCGGCGACAAGGTGAGTGCAGAAAGAATTAGTTTTTGTTATGAATTAAGAAATGCATATCGCTAATTTGCTGGAAGAATCTTATAATCCAAAGAATTTATTTTGAGTTAAGTGTATAAAAAATTGCATAATTATACATATCTACTGCAAAATTCAAAATTTACTGTAAAAGTGTCACTTTAAAAAATTTCATACATTGCATTCATGTCAACTCAAACAAGGTATTATGCCATGGCATTCCATCGCAAACATAATAGGGGTATTCTCGAAGCCTTGCAAAGCCGTTACACACAACAACAAAATACATGGGAAACAGCATTTCCTATCGCTGCAAAGTATGCGACGTCTGGACCCTTGCATATATTTTGCAACAGGCATAGCAAAATAAATGCGACTCTGTGCTAGCTGTTTTGTCGTTGGAATTGCTATATATTTCTCTCATACCTCTCATCTCGCTCACTTAATTTTTTTTATCTTGTTATTGTATTTGATACAGAATTTTGTTGCTTGCTACCAGGGTGTCCAGAGTGTTTTTAAAAAAAAGCGCAATTTCTGAAAAAAATTGCCAAAAAACGCAATTTTTTTTTAAAATTCATGAAATCGATTTTACAAGTCTTTTATTTAAAAAATGAGCTCTTGTTATAATATAGTTTTTAAAACCAAAAACGAATATAACGCCTTCAGAGGGTAATAATAAATAACACAAATCACTTTTATAATAGTGATGTACAAAAAATTTTCTTTAAAAATACGCATACTTTTTAAAAATATTTGTTTCAACACATTTTGCAATAGGAGTGCGCAATTATTAAATTTATTATAACTCATATTAATTGATTATTCGCAGAATGCGCTTTTAAGAGCTCGGCGCTAACGATTAAATAAAAACCTATAATAAGGCGAGATCAGATATTTCCACAATTTCTTCAAAATCACCTGTAGTGTCTAATGATTTAAATTTCTGGTGTTGTCATATATTGAGCTATTCAACCTTGATAACATACTGTTTGATATTGGAAACGTTTTGCAGCAGAAACTATTAGCCTTCATATAACACATTATTCGAACTATTGAATTAAGGCTTTCCTACCTCATCCTATTTCGAATCTTAGATTTTGTTGAATTCATTACGGAAAAAACGCGCTCAACAAAGCATGTGAGTGCGGCAAGGATAATAATATGAATTTACTTAAATTTGCAAACATTTTATTGCCTGTTGCGGTTTTCACTCCGTAAGCAATTATCCAAAATTCTTCAGAGTCGGATAAAATGGTTCTGAGAAAAGTTATTCCATGGGAAAGTTAAAAGATTTAAATATTCAGTTTCCGCTGCTTTTCTTTCCTTCAAAGTCAAATAGTGAATTGGCAGGTCTTTGAAACTCGCCCTTGTGATTCACACACTTTTCTGGGACGAAATCAAAGCTTTTTTAAAAGTACTTAATTGACTAGGTAATCGTTTCAAAGTTCTTCGCTTAGGGTGATTAAATATTTTTGGCAGTGTTTTAATATGCTTCTTAAGTCAAGTTTATCACGCTGTTCATTAGCCTCTTCTGTAAAATTATCGTGGAAAACTAAGTTTTGTATATTTTTATAATTGGAAAAAATTGATTCGAAGGGAAAAAATTGCCAAAAATCGCCAATGGCGCTTTGCTAAATTTTTACGCGCAAATATAAAACAAAAATCGCCAAATTGGCGCGAAATCGACAAATCTGGACACTTTGCTTGCTACCTATGTATGCTACCACTTTGCAGTAGGGTGCTCTCGTACTGTTTAGGCCCATACCTTGCGTAAATATTGGTCCTTCTCAGCCGAGAAATTGACCTCCGAGTACTCCACAGCGCCAGAAATACAGTCCACACGCACCACTGCCGCTTGATCGCCACATTATCCAAAATTTGCAACAGGATAATCTGCCAGTTGAAGGCTTTTTTATTATTGATACACCATAAAAGGACCACAGGATACACTGCCACTTGATCGCTATATTTGACACAGCAGAAACAGTTCCAGCAGCTACATTTGCCACAGCAGCTACAGTTCCAGCAACTTATTTTGTCACAAAAGCAGCACTTCCATTTACAAAGGTACGTGGTTTTGATTTCACACCTCAGTGCACTTTCAAACATTATTTATAAAATCGAGTGTCAAACAAAAATGTCGCGGGTGAAGTTGTGAGGAAAAAGGGTAAAAAAAGATTTAATTTGCCTTTGAACTTTATAAAAATAATTTTTTTGCAAACCGTTCGTTTTGTTTTTGTTTTCCACATTCGCTATTAAGATACAGCGAAGATACCGCCATTTTGAAGTGAACAGGTGTTGTTGTTGCAAAGTGATTTATTTAAAGCGAAGCACTTGCTTAATACAAGTTTTTTTTGCGGTGCACGATTTTAAGTTCATATCACTTTTCACTTTGATTTTGGTATTTTATTATAACTCCTTTCGTGTCACTGATCTATAAGATTTTTTTTCCAGCCTTGTGCTAGTAAGATTTCACTTGGGACGTAGTGGTTGGGGTAAAGTTACTTGTTTTAATCAAAGCACTTGTTTAATAAAAGTTTTTCTCGGTGCACATTTTTAGTTCGTATCATCTCACTTTCGGGTTGATATTTTTTGTTTTTTTCCGGTCACTGGTTTAATAACTTTTCTCAGCTTTGTGCTATAAAATTTCACTTGGTACGTTGTTGTTGAGGTTAAGTAAACCCTTTTAATATAGGTACTTATACAGCAGATTTTGCAGCGTACAATTTTAAATTCTTATCATTTTCACCTGTTGACTTTGTTATTTTAATTTTAATTCCACCTTAGTGTCACTGGTTACAGATTGGGTTAGTTAGTGCCTTAAACACTTCACTTTACTTTTTTAGGGTATCAAATATTTGATTGTGCATGTAAACATACATACACACATAATATATTGTATTGTGGAGAAGGACGGGTTCTTTTTTCCCTCTTTTTGTTCACAACATTCACTTTCGCGACAAAATTCACTTCTGGCAGACGCGAACGATTGCAATATTGTATACACTACATATATATATAAAGAGTTGGGTGGCAAGTAATTTACCATACGGAAATACATACATATATATAACTCGTCTTTGCTGAAATAAAAAAAAAAAAATTTTAATAATTACGTCGTTAAAAGAAAACGAAATCCTCGACTTTTCAATTAATCTGGTGTGGTTTTTTTTATTCTGGTGTGGCTATTCAGGTGTCGATATTTTTCACGTCGATTTCAATTCTAATTAAATAAATTAAATCTGCGATCAGATTTATTCGCAATTTTCTTTGAAAAAAAAAAAAAAAAAATCTTTCTTTGTTCAAATTTAACGAACCTTAACAGGAAAAATGGATGCTTTTATTCGTCAGGCAGATGCAGTAGCAGAGTTCGAATCTGACTACAATTCCATGCAGCCATCAGAACACTCAAAGCACTCCTTAGCTTTTCAAAAAGAGGAATTGAAGGCTCTATGGGAAAAGGTGAAGGGGTCCTATGATGAACTCTGCGCTTCAAAAGAGCTCGATAGTAAAGACCTGACTTCAATAAAAAAGAAATACAAAAGCACATACTTCAGTTTTTTGCGGTGCCAAGCAGCAATGGCTGAACTTTTAGAGCAAACACTTTTTGCAAAGACTGAAAAAGAAAGTGTGTATATGTCTAGTCGCGAGCTCAATATTCATCTGCCTCCGTGTGACACGGATATATTTAAAGGGGATTACCTTTCATGGCCATCATTTAGGGATATGTTTACGGCCATATATATCCTTAATAAGCGCCTTACCCCTGTTGAGAAGCTGTACCATCTCAGGCAAAAAACGCAAGGGGAGGCCAAAGAAATTGTACAAAGATGTCAGTTGACCAATGATGGTTTTCAAACCGCATGGAAAAATCTATGCGACAGATACGAAAACAAACGGATCCTAGTCAATAGTCAATTGAGGATTTTATTTAATTTGAAAGCAGTTGAGAGTGAATGCGGTAGCTCCATTAAGAAGCTGCAACGTGATATCAACAACTGCATCTCGGCGCTTCAATGTCTCCAGATTGACGTTTCCAGCTGGGATGCGATATTCACGTATCTGTGCTCCACAAAACTGCCAGAACATATACTGGCACTATGGGAGCAAACCATAGAGAAAAGAACGGAAGTATCAAAGTGGGAGGACATGGATAATTTCTTATCAAGTAGGTTTCAGACCCTGGAGACAGTAAAAGGCATTAGGGAGAGCAAGCCAAATAAAGCCCCTAAGCCACAAAACATACATCAGTCTTCAGAATGGACTCCAAAAAGGCTTGGCGCCTTCCAAGCCAGCGTGGAAAAACCCACATGCAAAATGTGCCATAGCCATGAGCACAGGCTAAAAAGGTGTGACAAATTTCACAATCTTACTCCACTAAAGCGACTCGAATTTATTAAGAGCATCCACAGTTGCTTGAATTGCTTGTCAGCCGGACATACAGTCACGAAATGTACCAGTCCGTTTAATTGCAGTACGTGTCATTCAAGACATCACACGTTGCTGCATATGCAAGCAACTCAGCCAAAAGCAACAGCTCTTAGTGCACCTACAAGTCCGTCCTACGATATAGCCTCTACTTCTGAGCAAGCAAAAAGGCGGGAAGCTGCGAAAAAGAATAAAACAGTTAATAAAGTTAATTCATGTCATGCAAACTCAAATAAAGGAGTACTATTAGGAACGGCATGGGTCAACATTCATCATAATGGTGTAAATTATTCAGCGAGAGCGCTCATTGATTCTGGTTCTGAGTGTTCTTTCATAACCGAAAGACTCAAACGAAGAATCAACCTGCCATCGAAACCCTTGCATGCCCAAGTTTCGGGCATCAATAATTCAATATCTGCGCAGGTAAAAGAAGCGTGTGCTATTCATTTGCGATCTCCTACGGATCCGTTAATCAATATAAACACGACCGTATTAGTTTTGCAACAATTGACAGGGGATTTGCCGACTTGCCAAGTAAGCGCAATGACGCGGCAAGCATTCCCAGACTTGATGTTGGCGGACAAGAGATTCTTCGTCAACGAGCCCGTTGACCTCGTCTTAGGCGGAGACGTCTACCCCCAAATCATTTTAGGCGGGTTAAAGAAGAACATCCTAAATACACTTCTCGCACAAGAAACCGTGTTCGGTTGGATAGTGACCGGTAAAGCGGAATCATCGAATACAACCAATAAAAGAGTATCATTTTTTAATGAAGTTACTGTGGATAAACAGTTAACGGCCTTCTGGGAGCTAGAAGATATCCCCAAGAAAAGAAGTATGAATGCCGATGACATATATTTTGAAAGGCTTTTCAAAGCAACGACAAAGCGAAATGATGGTGGGAAGTACATTGTCTCCTTACCCTTCAGGCAAGATTTTCCAAATAATGTTTGTCTAGGACCATCACTAAAAAGCGCTTGCTCTCAGTTCTACCGGAGCGAGACGCGATTAGCAAAAAAACCTGTTCTTCAAAGAGAGTACAACCGGGTTTTATGTGAATATGAAACATTGGGCCACATGTCAAAGATTTCAACTACCGTATCACCAGAGTCAACCGACTGTTATTTCCTACCACATCATGCTGTGTTAAAAGAGGAGAGTACCACAACAAAGGTCAGAGTGGTATTTAATGCATCATGCCCAACCGCCAACGGTATGAGTTTAAATGACGTCCTCCTTCCAGGTCCTGTACTTCAGGCCGATTTAACTATCCTCATACTCCGTTGGAGACTGTTCCAATACGTCTTCAACAGCGATATAGAGAAAATGTATCGGCAAATATACGTAAACGAGAATCAAACGAAATATCAGCGCGTAGTTTTTCGCACCTGCCCAAGAGACCCAATTAGCCTATACGAATTAAAAACGGTGACTTTTGGCATCAACTGTGCTCCTTATCT
>NW_023459466.1:0-57204 GCF_013731165.1 Rhagoletis pomonella | reverse complement strand
TTCTTTTCTTTTCTTTTCTTTTCTTTTCTTTTCTTTTCTTTTCTTTTTTGTTTTGTTTAGTTTTGTAAACTCTAATATGTAAATATACAACTTCTACCCATAAATTTCTAAATACAATATGCTATATATGTGTATATGTATGTTTGTTTGTTTGTTTGTTTGTCAATAATATGATTCGCAAGTGAGCAAAAATATATATATTTAGTTCGTATAAATATACATATGTACATATGTATTGGGCGTTTTCAATGCACACATATGTATACATAATATAATTTTTATATATACGCCTACATGTGTATGTATGTATTTATGAATATATACTTTATATGTATACTTATGTATATTTGTTTACTATGTGTAAAGATTTGTTTGTGCAAGTTTAAATAATTCATACCCATCAATATATTGCTCGCTAATTAAATACATACATATGCATAATACAGTTCCGTTTTTGCCCCCCCACTATCATGTATGTATGTATGTACGTATGTGTGTTAGTTCGGTTTGTGAAATGCGGTTCTACGTAAATTTGGTAAATTTTTGTAAATTTCAGTTATGTTTTAATAGATATTGGCGTTGAATTATTAAACTTATTTATGTACATATGTATATACTTTCAGTTTTAGTAGACAGTTAACATTTTCATTTTAGGTAATTGTGATTCTTTTGTAAACGGAGGAATTCTAAGCGATATTTTCACTTTTTCAATCTATTAAAAATACAAGTACTTATACATAAATGTGAACCCCTTACATTCATATTCTCATATTCCAATTTACAGCAAAAAAAACCAAGCTCAGTAAACTCTAGCGACTTGTCTGTGTGGGCATCACTACTGCGATGAGAACAACACCCGCTGCGGATTTCGATAAATAAGAAGTTAGTACACTCATCCACTCTTAAGGATGTATAATGTGTAAGAGGACATAGTTATCCTAAGTTTTTAAGGATGAAAAACAAGTTTCTGAAGAAACAATGGAACATCTTTGATATAGTTAAATCTGAAGCTTTATTAAGAAAAAAATAAAAAAAAATTATATAACAAAAGTTGTCTTGAGTTTTCGATTTTTAAGGGCTTTCTACAGCAGGGACCGCAAATGTTATGCTTTTTTTTCAAAAGAGTCAATAAATAATTGTTATTTTTTCAGCGATATGTTTTCAGTCAAAAATAAAAGTTAAAATTTGATTGTATCTTTTGGTTGAAAAAATATAGGTCATAAAATAACTAAAAAGAAGTCCAAAAAATTTAAATCATAAAGGATTAATATTCTTCGGCTAACAAGTATCACATGCTATGCACATTAGAGTGGTCCAAAAAAATTTTTTTCCGAGATAGGGGTTGGGGCACCTACCAAAAATTGTGAAACTATCATTTTCGTAGATCACACAAACCAACCTATGTTTATTGTTGGTGTTATTTCTTTCGTTTTTTAGGATAACATTTTTTCCCCCATACAAAAAATTGGACCACTCTAATGTGTACATACATATATACAAATGTTAAATAGACAAATTCTTTCCGGCGGACTTTTTGAACTGATATTTCGGAAATAACTACTAATTTCCATCCGTGGTCAGCAGTTCTCAAGAAAAACCACAATAAACTTTTTCCATTATTTCTGTTGCTTGAAACAGTATTTTGCTGTTGCTGTAAATTTTCTTGAAAACATTAATATACGAACATTTTTTCTTTGAGAGCTGCCTACTGATTTAAGAAATTTTCATAGAAGAAAATTTATTTTCCATTGCTTGTGCGTCATTTTATGTGAATTTTTCATTGAGAGTTGCAGACAGCCCTTTAGGATGAACGAACGATCTTATCTTCGTAAAGAAATCTCAAATTTGTAGAAAAGTTTCAGACGAAATCTGAAGTCAATCATTTTTTTTTTTATTAATTCCTCTTTAACTTTTTTTTTGATAATTGAATAAAAAAAATTAAGATCAATTTCTTTGTCCTTTGTCTGAGGCTGCTAACAATTTTTCGACAGATTTGGATTACAGCGCCACCTAAAAAAAAATAATCGAATAAAATACCTCCCAACTGACTGATATTTGTCCCGAAATCAAAAAAAAAAAAAAAAAAATAAAAAATTAACATGCATTTTTATAAAAAATATCACAATTCTCGTAAATTTTCATTTTTCTTTCTACTCAAATGATAACTATGTATGTATTTTGAAAAAAATAAATAAATACCTACATAAATAAAAAATTAAATGATAAAATTTTATTTTCCATTTTCTCATTTCGGGTATTAATGTGGCAGTTTCTTTTCTACCGAAAAATGTTACCTTTTCATTTCACTGCCTGAAAGTACTTTACATAAAATTTCATTTTTTTTTTTTAGTTTTAATTATAATATAGCTTTTCAAAATAGTACTGGTACACTTCCATATATGTAAATAGTAGTAGCTTTAGTGGTAGTGGTAAAGATATATATATGTATATGTATGTATCAATTGATTCGTTTTTGCTAGTACAAATATCAGAAATTAGAAGATATACACGTATGCATGTACATAAGTATGTATGTATATAAGTTTGTTGTAAATATGCACCCTTATTATTAATTTGTCAGCTATGTTCTTACATATGTTCGTATACATACATACGTATATATTATTTACATATGTAAGTTTGTATAAAATATTGTGCTTGTGTATCCGAACGTATTCTATGTAATAATTCTGTAAATGAATGTATGTATGTGATTAGGTTCGTATACCGTAAGTGAGGAGGCATACTACTACTGTATTACTTTAAGTATGTATTCGTATGTTGACGAAATTTTATCGCAAAGGCGAAAATTGTCCTTTAATTGTGACTCTTTTTTTTCTCAATGGAACTATTGCTTTCTCGGTTGCTCAATGTTTTTTGTAAATTTAAATGTCAAATTAGTTATTTATTATATTTAAGTACATACATAGATGCATACATGTCTGTAAACAAATATAGATTCTCTCTCTTTATGCTGCCACGCAATTAAAACGTGTTTGACGAAATTTTATGGGATATTTAAAAAATTTTTTTTTTTTAAAGACGGGGAAGACATCAACTTGTAGTTTTATTTTACTGTAGAGCATTTTATGTTATTCTAGCTGTTGTAAATTGGACTATATTCTGGGCATGTATGTATGTATTACACTCTTAAAAATTTGCTTAAAAAGGGTTAGGTTTGTTGTAGTTGTTACATGTACCTACATACATACATTCCGTAAATCCTTAAATGGTGATTAAAGCATTTCAAATTTATTGGCTAATTTTCTGTATGTCCTTTTAATTTATTAAGTTTTTATGTTTAAGAAAGTATCTTTTTTTTGCAGCTTATTATTTGCTTCTCATAAAAATTAAATTTTTGTCTTTTTTATTGTTTGTAGGGCTGTGCGATTAATTGATTACTCAAAATTTTAATTAATCATAAAGTAAATAACTCAATTATTCGATTAATTGGAAATTATGATTACTCAAAAGTTCAGTTACTCGAGTAATCAAGATTTTTGATTAACCAAAAACAAAAATATTTGAGTAAAATGCTTTATGATTAATCAACATTTCGAGTAAAATGAGTAATCAACATTTCAACTCTTTACATATGTATAAGGTAGTTAAAGTTCCTTGATACTTTGAAAACAATGTTTCTGTTTTCAAAAATTAAAGCAAACAATTTTTTTCATATACAGAATTTAAAAAAGAAAATAAGCTTTTTCCAAAGCAAACTCTATTAACGAGCAAAATTATTTTTTTAGAGTAATGATATTTCAAGTAACTCGATTAATCATCGTTTTGAGTAATCAAAATCTTGATTACTCGAGTAATTGACTAACCGAATAATTGATTAACCAACTTGCTCGAGTAATCGAATAATCGCACAGCCCTAATTGTTTGTTAATTGTTATTCATTTCATTCGATTGCAGTTGATAGTGCATTGAATCCAAAAGAGAATTTTCCTTGTGCAAAGCTTAGAATTTAAATAATTTTGTTTTGGTTTTTTTCTTTTGCTAATTGTTACAATACTTAGCATAGTACTACTTATTTTTTATTTTATTTTATTTTTTGTTTTACTATTATTGCACTTATGTATACTTCTTTGCTTGCGTTGCTTCTATAATTGATTGATTTATTGTTGACAAGTTCAAAGTTCGTTTCTTAAATCTTTTGATTATGGTTATCATTAATAATTTTGTTGCTTTTGTTTTGCTTCATTAAAGTTGTATTACTGTACTTATGTATTGTATTCATTTTGCAATTCTTTACGCTTTATTCTTTACGCGTTTGCACAATTACTGTATACTAAATTAGCGTAAATCAGTTTCAAAACTATTTCGCTTTGTCTTGAGAACAATCGAGTTTCATTATCTTTTATGTTTTTGGTCTATGTATTTTTTGTGCTTCACAAGTTTTTTCCATGTTTGCATTTAAAAAAAATTTCAGGTTTTTATTTAACGCTACGTTCTAATTTTTTGTTGCTAAATATTAAATATTACATATTAAATATAGTAAATATAAATTTTAATTCTACAATAAAATATCAAGTGGATGGAGTGATGTCTAAATTTTCATATTCACTTTTACTTTCTTTCCTGCTTTAAATAGCTAACTTTTTCCTTTAAATATTTGCTGTAGTTAACATTAATTTTGTTGTTTTATATTTCTTAGCATTTCTTTGTCTGCTGCTTAGTTTTGTAGTTATACATTGGTAAATTTGTCAAAATAGTATTTATGCGCCTGCCAATTAAGTGGGCGAAATATGTATGTATGCACATACATACATTCATATGCACATGTTTGTGTGTGTAGACATTTGTTTACCCTTTAAAATTTAATGCAGAAAAAAATTGATTTAATGCAGTAAGTACACATACTAAGAAAACCCCTATTAGCATGAAACCATTAAGCATTAGAATATACAAGCTGAAATTATTTGGATTCGCTCTTTTTTACATTACAATAAATTAGTGAACTATTTACATACATACATACATATGTGGCGTTATACTAATATGCACTATTTAGCCGAAATTGTCAAACAACAATAATAGAAAGAATAGGAAAAAGTCAACACCAAATGCAGTTAGCTAATTGATATGGAAATGCCTTAACGGGTTTTTCTTCTTCTTCTTCTTGTTTGGCTCTACTTTTCGACAGTTGTTCATCCTAAGTACAGGCAGGTCCTTCTGCACTTGCATTATGTTCGTGGGTGCCCTTTCTTTCGTTGTTCACACAAGGGCGATGAGTCGAACTGCTACTTTGGGTTCGGTAGGCAATTGAGGGGACATTTTCTCGAGGAAACATTTTCTCGACAAAAACAAAAAAAAATTACGCTACAACTCGTCCTCTTGTATGGCGCAAAATATGAACGATGTCGAACAAAGATGAAAAGGCTTTGTGGGCTTTTGAGACAACTATTCTACGCAAGATCTTTGACCCTGTTCGCGTGGCCGACGAGTACTGAAGAATATGCAATGACGAACTGTACGAGCTTTCTAACGACATGGACATAGTTAAGCGCATAAAAATACAAAGATTAAGCTGGCCGTGTTGTACGCATGGATGACTAGGCTCCGCTGAAAAGACCTTTACCAATTAATTTGCCTGAACAGTCAAATTACACTGGATCACAAATTTTAAATTTTTTTTTGTAGGTAAAGGTGCTTGCTGATTCCGAAAATCGAGTTAATTTTTTTTTTGTATGGATAAGTTTTCGAGATATTTGCAATTTATCGTTATTCAGCTTAAGAAAAAAGAGTGGTTCCAATTAGTCAGGTATATCTTACGAACCTATTAAGTAATACGAGGTACGGCAAATGATAGAAAATAAAATTCTCTATAAACCGTATATTCAACGCAAAACTTTGATTTTTGTTTCTTCCAGGTTCAAATAACTGTTTTACATATGAGGCCTTGAGGGCCAGAGTAGCCTAACTGACATTTCAAAAAAAGTTGAGGTGCACCTTAAAATGCACTACTAGAATCTAAACGGTAAATGCGTTTAGTTTTCTTTTACTATAATATGCAGCATCACGGAGGTGCAATGAACTTTTTACTTAAAGACGGAATTTATTTTTTAAAGATCATTCTTTAAATTTTTTTGTAGATATGCTGCTCTGGCCCTCATGGCCTCATATGTATGCACGTATTCACTCGTATTAACCACTTAAGTAAGGTTTTGTTGCTTTATATAAAATTGTTTCGAGCAAAAAATTTAGCCTACAATTTTTAAGCATTAATACTTACATACATAAGTATGTCTCCATATATATCTATGTACTTTATTTATACGACTGCAATAAAAAGCTGAAAGTATTCATATGATAAAAAGTTCGTTTAAAATAATTCTTTGCATAATGAACACTAATACCGGATTTTCACTGGGCATTAAATTATACAAACTTGTGCATTTAAAAGTATTAGTGTCGTTACGTTAATAAATATATTTAGTCATTAGTTTTTCAAAACGGCGCAATTCGGCATAAGTATGCAGCAAAAAGTTAAAAAAAAAAATTTCCAACATTTTTTCTTTCTAATATTAATTGTATAATTTCAGCAGCTAATTATCAAACATCATGCGTACATATGTACATATAACTATTATTCAAATTTGGTGATTTCTGAAACAACTGCAGTGGCAAATAAGACATGCGAATTTTGGCTTGGTTGAAAAGCTTTTTAGATATTGTCATTAGTTTACGAAATACCATTCTAAATCGTATTGAACTTAAGTTTGATTTGTCAAAAACTAATTATGTAAGACATTCTATCGACTATGAAAATATTTTCGTTATGGTTTTTGTACAAAATAATTTTATTGGCTATGTTTCGTATTTCGTTTTCCAAAAATAAAATCATAAGAACTATCAATTTTTGTTGTTGCTGTTTTGTCAAATATTTTATTATCTATCACAGGCAGGATCTTAATAATATGTATGTATTTATATTTATGTATGTGTGTAGGTATGTTTACTCAAAAAAGTTTCGTGTATGTAAGCAAGGGTAATTTGTGGAGTTTTGTTTTTTAAGTGTAAGGGTATGCTAAAGTAATAACACTAATATGCGTGTAGAAGTAATGAATTACATATATAAATTATTTCGATAATTTGATTTTTAATTTTTTTCACCTTGAATTTTCAAAAAAAAATTTATTTTATTAATAATAGTTATTAAATAAATTGCTTACTTTTCAGTAATAATTTTATTTGGACCTAGCATTTGTTGTTGTTTTATTAGTATATTATTCAATTGTAAATATAACATGTTTCAGTTATGTATGTGCATTTTTCGTTAATTAAACTTTCATATGTATGTACATGTCCATACATGCGAGTACTTACATACATACACATAATGAATACTTATACATAGAAGTTGTTTTATGCAAATTCATGGGTGTTCACTGCAATGCTAAGTTTCTTTTTGTAATAAATATGCATATTTGTGTATATGTACATATATGAGTACCTATTATTTAATGCCTACTACTTCACAATACATAAAACTTTAAAATTATTTTCCACTACATACACACAAACATCTTTATTCTTAATTTCAATATCAAAGAGTTAAGTATTTGTGGTGTAAAAAGCCTAAGGAATACAGTCACACATCAGCAAAAATTTAGATTTACATTGATTTCTATACTCGTTGCGAAGTTATGAAATTTTATAATTTTCGCAAAACATTTTTTTTTTGTTAATATTTAGTTAATTATTTTTTACATGTTATAATATCATTGAATACTCACTTAAGATGCGACTAAAACATTATATGTATTTAAATGTATGCGTGTATTGCGTTCGCATATTTTCTTGTCGTTTTCCATTTTTGTTGTGTTTTTACTTATACATACATATGTAAGTAGTAGGAAAGGGCGTAAAAGTTTTTTTGGTGTTTGCTTTCAACTCTTCACTAATAGAAACTCACAAAGCTGTTGATTTTTCTCGGGAAAAATGTTCTTGTCTAAACTTTTAAACTAAATAGGAAAAATATTTAATATAAATAGTAAAACGCCAAGCGCCAAAATGGGCAAAAAGTTTTTAATCCGCCATAAATCGGCTGGTTAATTGCATTAGCTATAGTATACATACATATCTATATAATGTATAGTATATTTTTTTGGTAAATTTTTGGTTTTTTTCAAAAAAAAATTTTTTTGTTTTATAATTATTGATTTGATTAAATATGTATGTATGTATATATTTTTTTTACTGAGGCAGCTTTCAAAGTTTCATCACTTTTACACTACACTAAAGCCGTTAGATTGCCGTTAGAAAGCGCCAGAGTTGCCAAATTCCCAAGAATTTTAATACATTTTTTGTGTGTATTTCGGTTAGAAAAGTTTTTTTTTTGCATCAATTGTAAACATCAATTAACGACTACTATTTGTTTTGTTTGTTTACAGTCTGACACTCATCTACACACACAACGCCAAAATGTAACGCACAAACATGCAAACATATTATGTATTAGAATACCACTGTATGTACATACATATGTACTTAATGCTATTGTTGTTGTTGTTTTTTTTTCATTTCCAAACAATTTGGCCAATTCGGCTACTCTCGCGCCTTTTAAGCGGTGCATCTATTCGCTCGTCACTCAACTCGCTGTAAAATAAAGTAAAATGTAATTGTTGCTTGTTTTGTTGTATGTATGTATAGTATGTACATATATGTATTTAGTTTTCATTTTCTGTTTTTTTTTTTAAATTTTGCTTTTAGTTAATAGATTTTCAATGTTTACAATGTGGAAAACCGTTTCATTTTTGTAATTACTTATAGTATAATTTAGTTGCTATAAAAATGTTGTTTCTATTTGGGTTTTTTGCTAAATAAGTTTTTTTTTTCGTTTTCTGTTTATAGCTGTGAATTCTTTCGATAACACAATTTCCTTTATTTGAATGCATTTCAGTTTCTTCATTTGTTTTATCATTCCTGCTAGTTGGATAATGATAAATTCATTTCTAAGTTGTAGCTTTTAAAGCTCTCTTCTATTGCATACTACAACAGCTATACCTGCCCATTACGGGTCTAAGCTTAAGAAAGCTCTCACAGCTATCTCACATCTGTAGCAATTATAATTTTGTAAGTGTCCGTTTGGGAAACGGTTGACTAGAGTCATCGCGACTAACAAGCTCTTGCTAAACTAAGACGAGCTTTCATGTAATTTTCATTGAAACTTTAAAGCAAAGCATTTGGTATTAAAAGTCACTGGGACTTACGCCTTTGCTAATAACCTTTAAGTATTATTACCCTCTCAATACCTATTTGTGTTAAATATGTATGGCTATTTCATTCGATCATACACAAATTCCCAAAAGCTTCAAATCTTTTATGATGTTACTTCCTTAGTTCGCTCAGGCGCATATTTCCACTACGTAAATACATACATCATTGCGGCAAACTTTCGTTTTATACAAATGCATTTACATATGAGTTCGCACTTCCTTAAATTCAAATTCAGTACCTTTTTCGATATAGCCCCCGCACATAAGACCTTGTCCTACACGATGTTGTGCTTTATTGTACTCGAGCTTTCGCGTATGGGTTAAAAGCAGTGAGATTCTAGAAGTCGTTATGCAATGTTTTGTTCTCAAAAAATCGTTAAATGCCTAAAAATATGCAACGTTTAATATTGCAAATTTTAGATTTGCACTTTGCATATTTTAAGGCACATTTGCTGTTCTTTTTAGAGATTTCATGAGTTCAGAATTTTTCGCTGCGACTTCCAAAAAGCTCCTGCATAGGGGGTTTCTTTTTGTATTTTAATTTATTTTTTTTTAATTTTTTGGTATTTCCAATTCAAGCACTCTTGTGTGGCTGACTCCGATTCTATTGAGCTTTACATATTACTTGCTGTGCACTATTTAGCTGACGTAGCCAACACTTTCTTATTTCACATTTTATTGTAAGTTTCAAGCATGTGTTTAATGCTTTTCCCCGCTTTGCTTGTCAGCTATGGCTTCTGATGCAATTCTTTTAGAAGCTCTTTTAGAAGCTTTCGCCTTCTAAAGTTATGGAAAATTTATCCAATACACGTTGGCAGATTTTTGTTTCTGTAAACCGCTTCGCTATGAGAAATTGCAGAACTAACCGAGTATGTACGCGCCTAAAAGTGTATACTTGCTATGTAGCGTCGAAATTGTGTTATTAATTCAAGGAAATGTGGTGTTAGTGGCAAATGGTTTCTATTAGGCGCATCTTTTATAAATTTAGCTGGACTTGCGAAAGGAAACGTTTTTCAAAAACCACATTATTTAGCATTGTTGTGTTTAGTTTTTTTTTTTCAAGTTAAGTCATTAGTCAAGCTGTTTTTTCTTGCATAAAAAGTTAAAGCCTTGAAACTTTGTAGATTGCATTTGTTCTTCAGTTTAGTGTGAGTATGTTTTGAATGTGGATTTTAGGAATTTTTTATGTAATTAGTGTTGTTTTTTTTTCAAAAAGGACATTTACGTAATTAAGTGGTATAAATGTCTGTAAATTTTTTGTTTTAGAGTCAATAACGTAGTTCTGTACATATACTACATGTTTGCACAGTTTCACTCTTTATTTTCCAGTTGAATGCTTAATATCGAGTTTTCTCTTATTTTTAAAAATTGATTTTGTTCGTTTTTTTTTCTTATTGTACAATATTATTTTATTTATTTAACATTTAACATTACATTTTGAAGTGCAAAAAACACTAAATTGGTTATTTAAGTATAATTATTTATATAAATGTATGTATATAACTTTGTCTAAAATTTGCAAGCTGGATTTGCTTTTTAGATGTTCTTAAATTTTGTATGTACTTATGTATGTATGTATATTGTGCAACGCAACATTGTTAAAATTGTATATTTCATAAATACCATTTATAATTTGTTAATTTTTTTGTCTACCAAAATATCATTGCTGCTTATGTTATTGGAAATTGTAGCCTCTTAATGTTCATTGATTTCTTATGTTTTTTTTTCTCTTTGGATTCACAACATATTTTAGGTATATTAAGTTTTTTATTTTGTAATTAACGGTTGATATAAGTACCTAAATACATACATATGTGTACATTATAGTGGCCATGTTGTATAAAAAAATGTTAAAGTCGTGATTTCAAAAGCTTTTCCACGGAAATGTATGAGTTTGAGCAAGAAAATAAGCATTATTAAACCATAGACATATGTGAGTCAAAATTTCAAACTTTGTAGAAAAATTAGGAAATATTAAAACAAATTACAACAAAGTCTAGGCATGCAGCTTTTTAGCGCATTAAATTCTAGCTTAAGAAAGTGGCGGATAGTGTTATTATTTTCTTTCATACAAAAACAATTTTCGAACCTACTTTGTATGGAAGAAAATGCGTGACACTGTCAGCAAAAAAAAAAATATCAAAAATCAACGTGATTTCTTAGCCACTTGAAACTTGCACTTTCTAAGCTAGGATTTAATGGGCTATAACTGCATACCTAGAATTTTTCTAAAATTTCTTAACAAATAGTTTGTTGTTGTTACAAAGTTTTGTTAACTTTGTCTATTTTTTCTACAAATTTTGAAATTTGGACTTACATAAGTATATGCTTTTTTGTAGATAATGGGCTACATATATTTTTATAAAAAAAATAATAACATTTAAAAAAACAAAAGAAAATAGTTAAAATTGGTCAAAATTTCGTGTCCCTATTATTTTTCACATGGCTGTATGTAGATGTATGTATTTACATACATACCGTTAGACATAATTTTTCCTGTTTTTGTTTTATCTAAATAAAACCAGGAACCGAGAACAAAAGTAATATTCGAAACTAAACGTCATTCTCATAGTTTTGTTGCCAAGAACCTTTTAAAACCAAAACCGATATGGGAACAAAACTGTCGAGAATCTTCTCAATGGGAATTATATAAGAACAAAATGCTAACAATACTTTCGGGAATATTTCGAATAGAATAAAATGGAAATGGCACGTTTTGGCAAAGAACAAAACGGGAACAAAAGTCTATGGAATTTTCTCATAGCGTTCCATTAGCTTGAAATGTTTTGACGTAATAATTAATCAAAAAAGAACTGAAAGGAAATTAAGTCAACGAAATACTTAACACACGAACTTTTCTTGTACAGAAAATTAAAAATTGTTCCATAAATGGACAGTTCACCCTAATGATAAATAATCTGGAAATGGAAGTGAAATGATCCAGCTTTCCTCTGGCTTAGAATCATGGTTCTCACTGAAACGTTTTTTCATCCAACTCGCAGACGCCCTTCTCATTCTTAAAGTTCAGTTCTCCAAAATTTTGTTCTCGTTTTGTTCTCTAGCAGAACGTTCCCCAGACTTGTGTTCTTATTTTATCCTCTGTGAAAACGTTCTCGATATTTTCGTTCTCATTGGAAAGGTTCCCGAAAGTTTAGTCCTTTTCTGTTCCTCTTGAGAACGCTCCCGAGTTTTGTTCGCATTTTGTTCTTTACGGAAAAGTTCCTGAACCATTTGCTTCCATTCAAACTGCTCCCAATACTTTTGTTCCCGTTTGGTTCGTTTCTGGAGACATTATTGGCATTACATTTTATTCTCATGCAGTACTAAACCAAACCTGGAACACGTTTTAGGTCCCTGGTCCAAACTTGCTTACATACATTATCGATCCACTTATGCCTTGCAAATAATGTGCGGGCAACTTTCATTTTCATATATTTCAAAATATCGCATTGACTTCTTTTTCTTTATTGAAATTTGCAAAATTGTTGATTACATACTACACTGCCTGTAAGTATGTATGCAGATTTCTTAATGTTTTAAAAAATTAAATTTATTGCTTATGGTTTACTCTTTTTGTTGACATTAACTCGGTTTACTAGTTACATATTTGAATTTTTCCTGTATTAATTACTTACTAAATATGTATTAACCCTTAAATGTGTTTACTTGTCAATTTTGCTTGATACAATTTTTGTGTTTCGTAATTTTAGGTTGCAACAATCTGCACCTAAAAGTACACATGTTGAGCTCAATTTTGCACCAATAAAAATTTGTAAATTTAGTTGCTGTGATCTCCAACAGAATTTTAGGCGCTCGTATCGCTACTATGGTCTATGGTCTAAATGCTGCTTGTTATTATATACATATCTACATACTTTTATTTCGCATTAAAATTTCTGTGTTTAGTTTTGTATACATTTTTATTACTTTCTAGTATTCTTTTTTTAATTTTAGACCAACGCAATTGTATGGCGTAGGCCGGTTTTTTTCCTCACTGCTTCCGTGAGCCACACATCTGCTGAGACTGACTTGGAATTTAGAATTCGCCGTTTTGACTTATTACCATTTGTATAGTTGTAAAGTTGTATTTCAATATAATTACAGTTAGTTTGCGCTACACCCGCACCTAGTTCTTCTGATGTGTTTTACACATGTAACATGACTGATATTTTTTTTTGTTTTTTTTTTCATAAAAAGATGTGGGTAATTGTAATTCGATGAAATCCATTATATAAATCATAAAGTGAATTTGAATTTTTTATTAGTTATGACTTTTTGTATTTCAGCGATAATGTTTGTTACGTCTTTTTGCATTTCAAGTGACGATATGCATGTACTTATCTAATATAATAGCATGTAAATTTGTCTGAATTATTAGGTAGAGATCAGCTTAAAAATAGGAAAAATCTACACCAGAAGTTATCATACACAGGCATTCAGCACACTTTTCAAAATATTTAGATACCCTGCAAAAAATTGTGCGACTAATCTCTAAAGAGAGTATTCCGAGATTACTCTCAATCGGGTACGTTTGGGCATTAATTAGTCGCAACTAGTCTCATATGGGTACTAAAGGAGGTCAATTAGGCTCGTCTCATCCCTTATGGGTATAGTTGGAGGTCAATTAGTCCCCAACTCAACTCTAACGGGTACTATTAACGATTTAATGATATGGGCGCACTTAGTCAATGAAATTTCATGTGCGGCGTTGGCACATAGAGAGAGTATTCGCCTAAACAAACTGAGCAACCCGGTTCGAATCTCAGCTGGCGCAAATTTTTATTTTTATTTTTTAAAAGTGACTAGTCGCTTTTTATACCCTTTCGGGTATAAAGGTGAACAATTACTCTCTTCATAGGACATGCTCGAACAAAAGCGAACGGTTCATTCCATATAAAGAGATCAAAAGTGGTATTAGTCGCATGTTCCTTTGCGATTGCTCCCGGAGTCATTCCGGATTAGTCCCATTTTTTGCAGGGTACTTATTCTATGTTTATGCATGTACATGTGTACTAGGTACATAGACTGTCCCAAGAATATACATATGAATAAAAATTTGTTTGCAAATTTTGATATGCATACCCTCCCTATTTGTGCTTTTTTTGCCTAAATAGCATATATATGATGTTTTATGGCCGTAGGATAACGATAATCCCTGCCGACTTTTAGTTGAACTTTTAGTTAATAACTTGAATTAGTCAGCCATGAAAACTTTGAAAATGCGAGAAATTCGATATGTTTCCCATATGCATCTTTAAATTTTGAATAAGACGGCAGGATTTCTCCCAAGGAAATCGAAAAAATTAATTAAAGGAAAATATCTTTTGCACACAGTGCTGCCAAGTTTTTCCGTTTTAATACACTAGTCGAGTGGAAATATCAGGCAATGACGTGAAGTGTTCGATGCGATTCGACTCTCGAAAAACGTCATGTCTTCGACACGACTCCCGCAATGAGGTTGATTATAATTTATGGTCCTTTGGAAAAAATCCTGACTACCTGGTACAAAACTAAAAAAAGAAAGATTTACTATATATTATGCCCTAATACTGTAGGGAGTATAGTAATACCGACTTATGTAGAAGTAAAATGATTATTAGAATAATTTTGACTGCAAAGTTGGCACGGGTTGCCGTGGTCCGAATTGCCTAAAATTTTATTTGGATAGTTTTTAAGAAAAAAACTGAGAAAATGAGGGCATATGCGTTAGAAAAAATCCACTTTGTTTTTTTGGGACAGTCTAATGCAGATATATGTACATATATGTATTTGTGATGTAGTTTGTTGCTGTTATATTGCACAAATATTTAATTAAATTGCTTGAGAACTTTAAACAAAAACAAAAAAATTCGAAAATCAAGGAGTTTTTAAGTAACTTGAAACGTGCACTTTATTATACTAAAATTTAATGGGCTACAAAACTGCAAAAATTTTTTTTCAAGATTCTGTATAAAAAATCGGAAATTTTGGTGAAAGTTTGCAAAATTTTTATATTTTTTTGCACAAGGTTTGGAATTTGGGTTTATATGTTTTTTGTTAGCGAGCTAGGCTTTTATAGAAAAATATTAAACATTAAATAAAAAAAAAAACAAAAATAAATAAAAGAAAAATGAAAAAATCGTCATATATTGGGGTGCCTATTACTTTTGGCCAAGGCTATACATACATATCTCTTACGCTTTTTAGAAGTAGATACACATATTAAATCAAAATTTCTCATCTAACACAAACGCATACACATACATACATACATACGTATGGTGGTAACCAATCTTCATACATGTGCATATATCATAACCAATCTTTGAAAAAAGCGAAAGCAAATTTGGGAGAAAAGTAGGTACCAGGAATGCGAAAAAATGCCAACTACTTATGCGCGGTGGGCTTTAAGTTCGCCTCGAGCTATGGGAACTCCAGTATTCTAAAAGGCTTCGGGTTCCTACCGAACAGATCACTGCACGCCTATTCTGAGTCCGAATGGACCTTTCACCATCCACATTCCAACGATAGAGGATTGGGAGGGGTGCAGGAACTTGAATCGTGATCCTATAAACTTATTTCCAGATGGATCGAAGCTGAATGGGAAGGTAGTTGGAGGTGTCGTTTGCGCAGAACTCTCCATCAGCCTGAAATTTAGGTTACCGGATCACTGCAGTGTCGTCCAATCAGAGGTGATGGCAATAAGAGGCTTCGTATTGGTTGCTATCTAGTGACAGCCAAGCAGCTATCAAGGCTCCTGCTCCTTGACAGTGCGTTCGAGAATGGTGAAACAGTGTCTGACTTCCTTATCGACTGCATCGGATTACTTTACTGTTAAGCTCATTTTGGGCTCCAGATCACAGCGAAATCGCTGGAAACTGCATGGCCGATGAGCTGGCAAGACAGGAACTACTCCCGGATAGAGCGCTGGGCTAAGACCTTGGAATGCAAGGTGATAGGCCGGAGGCGTTCTGGGGAGCTCTTGAGACTAAGCAAGTTATATTTCTCGTTACTGGTGGGAGTGCTAACTGGTAGTAGTAACGACGTAGCCATATCTATTTTTACCAGAGTTATTTTCGCTTTAAGTTAGTCCATAAAGAGATTCAATTTTATATCAATCATGTGACATCAACCAAATTCGAACGAAACAAAATTCACCCAAAAATTACATTACGGATAAATGAGCAAAACAATATAATTAAATCACCTGAAAAATTTGATCAAATAAAACACAAGGAAAACAAAAGCAATTCTTTTGGTGAAATAATCCATTTGCATTTTTCGTTTGCAATTTTATTAAATAAAATCAAAAATAAAACAAAAAAGTACAATCGTATATCGAATAAAATAATAATAAAATCGTTGGCATATAGTAGATATCTATGTAAATTGAATATTTAAAAATTATTATTATATATTTATATTTATATGTATATAATAAAATAATAAAACTGGAACACAACACATGAGAGAAAATTATGTATATAGTATAATGTATATTTTATGTAAAATGCAGAGTAAATTATTAGTTTTTATTTTGTTTCTTCTAATTTTTGGCTGCATGTCTAAACTCGATTGGAAGGGTTGTTACGACATTAAGGCGGTGCTTTGCAAAATCAGGGCCCGAATACCGGCATCCGTGATCGAACGAAACTCGATTCGATATTTCGTTTTCAGATTACGGCAATCAACAACGAACCAGCTTTTGCAATATAAATTGTATTGGAGAGAAAAAATCTATCATTTTACTTCATTCGATTCGAAACTATTAATTGTTTTCGCTCACGGATGCCGTGATTCGAGCCCAGCAGATGAATTCTAAGAAAAAACATACTAATTAAAACATTTCCATTCAACTTCAAAAAATGGATCCTGCTTCATTAATTTTCTTTTCACAAATACACACAATGAAGATAAACTTTTTTTTTGTTGTGTTTAAAAAAGTTCATAGTCGTAGTTTTATGCGCTTTTTTTCGCATTCGTATGCATTCTTACATTTCAATCGATACAATAGTAGTCTTTCGTTCGAGAAAAAAAAAATGTCTTTGCACAAAGACATTAGAGATAGATAAAAATACCGTTAATAAGAGAATGTTTTTTTTCTTCTCATTTACATAAACCCTTTGTTTTGTGTGGCTATTTCTTAAAAACTAAAATTAAAAAAATAGTTAAAAATAACGCATAAATGCGCGGACATGGCGGGTGTGTGTGTGTGTGTGGGATTTGTTTGTGTGCAAACACGTTAATGTGTATTACATACATATTACATATAACGCTTCATCTATTTTGTATGTGTCGCTTGTGTAAAAATACAATATGATTAATGCTTAATTATTTCAATTTGTCTTGATAATGTTTATTAACGTCACACACATTCTATTACAAAACTACTTCGTTTCTTCTTCTTGCTTGCTTGCTTGCTAATTTGTTTTCTTGCTTTCGTTTGAGGAACTTGTACACCACAGATACATAAGCAATTTGTTTTTTGTTGTGTATATCTTTGTTGCTGTTGATTGCATTTTATTTTAAGAATATTATTCGCAAAAAAAATGCTTTATAGTTTTTTGTTTTTGTTATTACTAGTTTGTTGGCTTAGCAGCAATCAACTGAGACTTATTTTGCTGTAAAGTAAATAAACTATGTTACTAATTAAAAATATATACGTATTTAAAATTAAGATAAGGGTCATTGATTGTTTAATATGTATAATGTAAGTAAAAATAATTGACTTTCGACAGCGAACAGAAATACATTGTAATAATTGTGGGTGTGCTGTGGCTGGTAGATAACTTTATGTTGAAATTGATGCGCTTGCTGCTAACTCTTCTCTTAATTGGCTGAACTCAACATAATATTGAGTGATTGTAAGTTTGTAGCGACTGTTATCTTCATTTTTGTTTTACAGCACTACATCGATGTAAGTATGCATTTTGCTAAAGTAGTTTTGTTGTTTGACATAATAACCAAGACCTGGGATGGTATAAATGATTTCTATATATGCAGTTAACAGATGGCAAATGTTTATATAGGTATGTAAGTGCAATTGACAGCACGCACTACCTGCAGATACAAAAAATATTTGGATTTTAAGTTCAAATATTAAACTTGCAGTTATTTATTTATATTCGTTGATTTTATAAATTGGTGTTCTGTTTGATAAAATTGCAAATGCCCATCGTGCAGCACTTAGTTTGGTATGTTTTTTTTTTCTTATTGTTTGCTTTTGTTTAATGTCTAAAAAAGGATTTTGGCTTTTAATTTTTAACAATTCCGTTGCCCGATACAAATTTTATTTTAACTGCTCAAATTGTTTTCAACCTCATTGTTTCTACCCGCACTTTCAATATTATTCTCCAACTCGGCTTTATGAATGCAACCATTTTTTAAAAGCTGCTGCGTTATTATTTTTCAGAGCATTGCTTAAACTGCAAATATTGTTTTTTTTTTTTTTAGATTTTATTATTTATTGCAATTGTGTGACATTAAATTTGCTCTTTTTTTATGTATGTAGGGTCAAACAAAAAGCTGCTTTACTCAACGATATCAGTTTCCTGGAAACTTTTATTGTTGTACGCGTTTCCTATTAGCGAGCTAAAATCCTTTGTATGTATTTGAATATGCCGTATCTAAGTTGGTCTGCCATGTTTCCTATTTGCTATAGCATTTCTTGCTTTCAATTAGTGATAGTAGTTTTAATTAGTTTTTATTGCGGTTTTAAATTGCATATTTTGGTTATTATCGTTCTTCTATGACAACTCGGTTCAATTATTTTTTTTTTGGCTTTATATTAATTGTAAGCTTTGTTCTAATTTTGGAGTTTTATTGCCCAATTAAATTTTTGCTTTTTTACAATACTTATTAATGCTATATAGATACATACATACATATGCATATGCACATACATACGTATGTATGCATGTATATAAATGTGCATTGTCATTTTCATTGCCTGATTATTTTTACTGCATTTGTTTTTTTTTGCTTTTCACCTTTTGTGTTTATAAAGGCAAATAAAAATATCATCAAAAAATTGACATACACTATATTTCAATATTTTCATAATTTTCATAGTAAATGTATGTATGTATGACATTAACGTTAAATACCACATTTTATTGTGTTCTTTTTTCTTTCTGCAAAATATGATATTTACGCAAGTTTATTTTGCTCTATTTTCTTTTCTTCAATTTGTTTCTTTACTTTTTCACCTTAACTAATTTTTCGTCTTATTTTTTGCTCGTCTTACAATTTACTTACATATCTTGGGTGTAAATGTATTCATTTGCTGCTTTGCTGTTGCTTAACGATTTGTGTTTTATATGTTTGTTGAGATATACTATGTATGTACTGCATATATAGTGTGTACATATGTATGTATGTATGTATAGTAATTGTATATGAACTTTTTTTCTATATGACTATAATTTCTATAAATGTCTTATTTTGTTGTGGTTTTGTTTATTATGAATATATGTATGTATATATGTATGTATGTATGTATATAATTATTATTGTTATTAAACGCTAATTTCTTTTCGTAAAGTGTATTTACATACATACCTATGTATATATGTATGTTTTTCTTTGTAGATAGTAAAAAGGAATAGCGATAAGATCTCAATAGTTTCTTTTAGTTGTCCACAAAAATTGTTAATTGTTAATGTTAACTCCCTACGCACGTCACACAACTGCTTCCTATTACTTACTACATCCTTACTCACCTAAAACCCTTCCTCCTCTCCTCTCTGCCTTTCATGCTCTTCATTGTGTACCTACTGAATTTTTTTTGTTTTGTATTTATGCTTTCTCTACATAAAATTTTAAATTGCTTCTCTTTCTTTGTGTTCGTATTTGAATTTGTTTTAAATTTTATTTGTGGCAGGATTTGTGAAGAAAATTTCTTTGAAAGAATCGAAAGAAAAGCTAGTAATTGTTTAAGTAGAATTTTAAGGCAATTAAGCACAACTGTGTTTGTTTGAATTTAGTACGTACGAGAACATACATATATATGTACATATGTGCGCCGCAAGGAAGTGTCTTCGCTAATAAATTGTTTAATAGTTTAAGGATAGCATACATATGTTACTGGAATATGTCTAAGTGCATTTGTTACGCGCGGTGGGAATCCAGCGGCCGTCTAAAGTAAAATAAAATAATAATATAAAAAACGCACCGAAATTCCAAAGTAAAATACTAACGAAATAAAGTTTAAAGGATTTAAAATAAATTATACGAAATGTCGCCGGACGGTATTGCCTACAGCTATCTATGTAATATCAGGAGCGAGAATAGGTAGTTAACCGAAACGAGCAATATAGCACAAATATCTGCAAAATTTGTATGCCGTTACAAAAATAACAAGCACTCGTATATGTAGATATGTATGTAGTATGTACATACAGTGGTGGAAAAACAAATAGTGACGCGACATTTTAACAAATTTTGCATATTTTTCTTTTGTTTATTTAATATTTTATTTATTTTTTTTTGTAAAAGTATAGTAAAACCCATGTAAATTCATATTTCAAACTTTGTGCAAAAATTATGTAAATTCTGCAAAATTGCATCTAAATTGTCAGCTTTTTAATTAGATTTTTCAGAATTTTTTTAAGTATGCACTGAATTTTAATTTTTTTCACACATTTTCTGCCATACAAAGTAGCTATGTTCGAATTTTTTTTTGCATGGAAAAATGCGTAAGCTTGAAAAAATTATCAAGTCTGATTAAAAAGTTGAAAATTTAGATCCAATTTTGTTAGAATCTTTCTAATTTTGGCACAAAGTTTGAAATAGGATTTTATATTGGTTTTGTTAGATAATAAATTAAGAAAACTAAAACCAAAATAGGCTAAATTTGTCAAAATTTCGCGTCCATATTTACTTTTCCCCGACTATGAATGTATATGTATGCCTTTTCTCATACTCATAAATAAGAAATGTGAGGAAATTAGGGGACAAAAACCCAAATTTGGCCATTAATTTATTCGCACGATTTGGATTATTCGTGCAACGAGACGAATGGTTTTGAGCGAATTCAAATTTGATGAAGGTATAAGATGGCGGAATTTCATAACTGGAACCATAAAACGGAAAATATTGATATATATAAATGAAGTTTGCACTTCAGTTTGCAAGGTAAAAGATAAAAAAAAAAACAAAAGCGACGCTAGACTTCTGCATTAGAAAAAATTATCAACGCCAAATGAAAAATTGCTGAGCTCCACTAAAAAGCACGTGACTAGACCTAAATTCGGGGTTTAAACACGTCATTGAGTTTCCATGTGAGTGCTCACTTAAAACATAAAAATAAAAATAAATGTTATACGGTAAAACAAGTTTTTGGAAAACATAACAAACAGAATGTAGAAAACACGTTAAAAATATTAATATTAAAAAAAAACAAGTAATTTTTTAAGCAAAAAATAAAACCTAATTCAATTCTTATATAAAAATAAGATTATTTTTAATTTCTTCATGATCTAATGATCGGATTTAAGCCAAATTAGTGGGGTAACACCATTCCTTAAAAAATAAAAATATTGAAATCGGTGAACGTGGTCCAAAGTTATGCGGTAACATACATAAAAAAAGAAATATATATATGTTCCGATGAATTGATAACCTTCTTATTTTTTAAGTAATGGCAATTTTAATGCACTCGTAATTCTTTAATAATTTTCAAGAAACAAAACAGCGACCGAATCGTGGCATTCGATTGAGATATCGTACGCTACTCGAATCGAAATTTGCTTTTGAGATCACGGCATACGAGAGCGAGTGCTTCGCCTATTTAAATTGTATTGTGGTAAAACCAGCTGACATTTTGTTTGATTCGATTCGAAACGAGTAAATCACTCGGTCACGAATGCCGCGATTCGGGCCGAGATAATTTTCGTAATGTAAAGAAAATTTTTATGAACAAAGATATATTTATGTAGAAAATTAAATACTAACCTAAATAACTCTTAAAATGAAAAGCTTTAAAAAATACTATAAAGTTTCCCTGTAAAATAACAATCACTGTGTTCACATATCTTTCAAGTAAAAAATAGTTGACTCGTGAAAAAATGTTGGCGAAAGGCAAGGTTTTTAATGTATAATGTGTATGTATGTACATAAGCTAATGAGCCAATTACGGATGACGCTGCCTGTGGCTGAAATGGTATTACAGAAGGCAACTGCCAATTGAAAGCTGGCAACTGAGTTGCAATGTATATTGGCAACTGCATTTTTGATTGAGAAAGTGGGTGCATTCCAAAACGTCAAAATTCAAAGCACCAGAAATTTTATTTCTAAACCGTACTAGAAGAAAAAATATCTACCACTTTTGGAAATGCACCCAATGCGTTTCGTTTTTCAACTGTTTCTGCAGCTTTTTTAAATTCAAGTTTTGGTTGCTGGTACTTCGAAATTCATAATACACATTTTGATTTCAGTGGCGTTGCACCTCGGCAAACCAAGTAAGGTTGCGTTGCTATCCTTAATCGACCCATAAGATTCAGTAGGATCGTGGTTCGATATTTAACAATGGAAAGCGTTTTTTCTTGCAGCAAAAATTTTGCTAAAAAATTTAATTTGTCTAATTTTTTGGTTTGCCCTAAAGACCTAAATTAAACCTTTTTTTTTTTTATTTTAAATTCAAAATCAACACCAGATTAATAATATTCTTTAGATATCAAGTAATGAGCTTGGGAAAGTAAACCATTTATTTTCTTGATTTCTAATTACCTTTCTTTCATTTTAAAATTTAAATCTTAAAAAACTTCTTTGTAAATGCTAATAAAATCTTTGGTACCAATATATGAAAGTTTATGTATTGCGGATATTTGCTAGGAATTTTAAATGGAACGACTTTGCGAGGGTTTAAAAAAGATTTTAACAATATGAAAATTCGAAAATTAATTAAAAAGGTTTAATATTCAATTATAAAAATTCTAAAAATCGAGTGGTTGATGTTCAAATAATCAGCCTTATTGCTAATTTCATGTGAATAAATTGTACACATAATTTAACATGCAAAACTAAACCCAATTGGAACTTTTTTTTTTGTTTTTGTATGAACCAAATTCCTAAGTATTTTGTTTTGCTCTATAATTTTCCAATACGACTAAGTTTAGTTAAAAATGGAAGGGTTTTTAATTTATGTTTTTGTTATGCTACCAACTCATTTTACCGTACAAAAAATAATTAACTTAAAAAAATAGTAATTTAAAAGCAAACCCTAACAAAAAAAAATAAAATAAGAAATAATAAAATATAGTAAAAGTGAAAGAATTAGATATTTCAATGAAATTTCTCACGCGCAGTTTATCAATACAAAATAAGTCGTCACTATTCGTAGCGATTAATTTTTTAAAGGTAGGCACTTTGACTAAAAAAAATTACGCTGAAATTTAAATACCCTAAAAACCTTATGCCAGTTGCTATAGAAACATACTTGGAAGTTGTTGAACACATAATATACCGACGTGCAAATGTTACAAATTAATAGACACCATTTTATATTCGTTACTTTTCTCATTCTATCTTGCCACATTTTAAATATTTTTAGTTATGAAGAAAAAAGATTGCTTGTTTTTACACGTTAACCGAAAGTTCTCTGATTTTTATTTAGTTTTTATATAAATTTTGTTTAGGTATGTATTCTATTTTTAAAAAGGAATTATTTTTTAACTTATTTTTAAAAAGAAAAAATTACAATATTTAAAATGTAAATATGTAAGTGCAAGTTGTAAAAATTCTTTTAAGGTAAATAGTCTCGTTTTGTTTGCTTTAATTTGTTTGTTTTACTTATACATACATATACATATGCATGTACCTGATACCTCCATCGCAACGTCGCTGCTTAACACTATCTTCTATCTACAACAATATGTTTGCATACCAGTAGTGGACACAAACTTAGCAAAAAAAATTATACATACATAAGCATGTGAGGCTAAGGATATACGTGCAGCAACATACTATTTGTTTGTAATTGACTAATTAATAATACGAAAGATTAACACTGAAAGTTGGAAGAAAATATTTATCAATTTTAACATGACGTTGAATTTTTAACAGCAAAAATCCTTGGCTGACTTCCTACGATTTTAAAATTATTGGCGTTTTCCTTTTTTATTTGAACTAAATTCTAAACAATATTTGTAAACTAATGCATTAAATACAATCAAAAGTAATTATGTATGTATGTATGTAAGCATTTACATATATTACTGATCCATAAATTAGGTATACATACTATGCATGTAGAATATATTTTATATATGTAGGTGTACACATTCTTTTTTTGTATATGCATAAAGGGATTTACATACATATGTAAAATATGTAGGTATACATGTGTTGTGTAAATATTTATAATTACTATTTTTTTTTTTATTTTAATTTTAATAGTTTTTAATCAAGAATGTTTTTCAAGCATACAAATTAACTAATTCACTAGTACAATTTAGTATGCGGTTATTGTGATTATAAAATAAAATTATTAAAAAAAAATTGGTGGAAAGTGTTAACAATTTCTCGTTTTTATGCATTATTTTTAACTTCAAAGCGCATTTAGCACACAATTTAAATTTATCACAAATGAGAAAGAGGTCAAGCTAGAAAAAATATGTGCGCGAAATTTCATTGACTTAATACCTACATACATATGTATATATATACATATCGAGCCCTTCAAAATTTTCTTTTTGATGCAGAAATACATCTAGATGCCTAAGTAATATTTCTGCATCAAAAATAAAATTTTGAAACAAAAAAATGTCGCTTACGTTATTTTGGCGGTTAAGGCTTGATATGTACATACATAAACATTAGAGTGGTCCTTAATAATATCAACACTTCAATTTTGTTCTACTTACGAAGATTTCAAAATTTTAAACCAATTTTAGCGGTCGCCATCAGTGTTTGAAAAAATTTGAATTTGAAAAAGATCGCGAAAATTCGACAAAATTTTGACTTGAAATCTCTGATAAATTTGACATATTAATGAAACTTATTCATATAAATTCATAAACTCGTTGAGTTATAATCAAAGTCAGCGGTTTGTCAAATTTTTGCGATTTAAAGAAAATTAAATTTTTTCAAATCCTGCTGACGACCCTTAAAATTTTATTTTTAATTTTGAAAATTCCATGGATGTTGTTTATTTTGTACGTAGAGAAAAACATGGGGGCACCATATTGATATTTTAAGAACCACTCTAATACGACATGTGTTGAATCACTTTCAAAAACAAAAACAAAAAAAAAACGGCGAGGAAAGGGTCGGGTTAAATAAGGCTAACTCATCTAACTATTTAATAAAAGAAAAATCTTCAAATAAAAAATAACGAATCAAGAGCCAAAGCGTGAAAAATTTAGTTAAAAATGATTGTCAATCATATTCAAAAAAACCAACTTAATATTTTGTCCCCCGGCGATAAACTATAATCTTTTACAGTAAGTCAACTATTTAATCATCACGCTTATGTATTGGACTTTCAACTTAAAAACATATTTAGGTACTCAATAAATTTGAAAGTAAAATATGCGAAAATTTTTTAACACAATTTTTGTTTAATATTATCTCAAAGAAAAATATGTAGCCTAAATGAGTCCCTAACAGAGAATTTTTTATTAAAGGCCAGTATGCAGCTCTCAAGAAAACGGTCAAGAAAAAAATTGCCATTATTTCGTGTGTATGTGTTCCTCAAGGAATAATGGAACGGGCATATATCTGTGGTCATAAGCAATAATGGCCTAAGTCGACTTTAAAAGGAATTGAGTTATAAATGTTATCGTATTCTGTAACTACTATGCCGTGTGTATGTGAAATTCCCTTCTCGCCAGCTAGGCTACTTAAAAAGTTTTTCTCGAATTCAGGTTTTTCGACTTAAACGGTTATTGCTTATGAGCACAGTTATTGTTGTTGCAAACATGGGTTGCCTTGTGCTCTTTTTTCACCAAGCCAATCTCGATAAAATTGAGATCAAAACTCCCGTATTTGAATGATCAAATCATTGGTGGGCACACTTGTGGGCGTTTATGCCGCACGTGAAATGTCAAAATTTACCGCCTCTGGGCTAAAGTCTCAATGCCACAGAAACAAATCTAACTTTCGTTATTTCGGAAAGATTTGAATGAAGTCAAGGATTGAAGTACAAAGCATTTCATTAGGCTGAAGGTCCCATGCTAGTCAAATTTTATGTTGCCATCTTTCAATAGTGTAAATTACTACGCAGAACCATAAAATGCATCGTACGTAAGCCATACCAAATTCTTACCACATTAGAAAGGAAACAATGTGAGACAGACACACAAATTAAAAATCATCTTATACATAAATAAAATTCATTTGCCGCATGGCGGATTCTTTTGTTTCTTTTTGGTTCTATTTGTATACGTCGACACAAGATTTGGATTCGCTAGATGGCGCTGGAATCGAAATACCTTTTACCAAAACTTGTGCTCGGTAAATGATATATGCCCTTAAAACATTTTTTTTTGCGAAAAGTAGTGGTAGTAGATTGCGACGAAAGTAGCTTTTTTTGTTGGGAAACAAAGACAGTAAAATGAATTTCCTGGCAAAGTTGAGGCTTAGCGAAGCTTTGTATGAGCTTGTGAGAAAAAGACAGATTTTAAACGAATTATACGATAAAAAATGAAAATGTTACTTTATGAAGCCAAAACATCTCTAACGAGCAAACGTGGGTTCAATTAAAAAGCTGACATCCTGTTTTTTTATTTATGGTATATATTTTTGTATATTTGTCTGTAGGTGTGTGAGTAGGTTTCAGTAATGTATGTATGTATGTATGTAAATATAAATTCTAAACACTTAATTGCGAAAAAGGAATATAATAAAGAGGTCGCTAAGTTCTACAAATATGCAAATTGTTCACTTTTAAATTGCATGTTTGTATACATATGTACGTATGTGATATTGTAAAACCACAAAAAATAGTAAAAGTTATACTAACGTTTTTTTTTTAATTTTGTTTTTTTTTTTAATTTTTAATTTCAATTTTAATAAAAAGGTAAAAGCACAGCAAAGTGACGTTTTATCAATTATACATTTTCGAGCACGAATTCAACATGTTAACAATTTATAATTAATATATGTATATATACTATATTTATATTATATATTTTTCGTTTTTGTTAAACTATATACTTATAGATTTTGTAAAACTTAAATATTTGTTTTAATAAATTTTTCATTGGAACGAAGAAAAACCTTCCTACAAAAACTAAAATAGCGTCAAGTACGAAAGTCTCACTAACACAACAAGGACATCATTAAAAGCGCATTATGTTGATTTACTTAAAGTTACAAAAAATAATAGATAATAATAAAAATATCTAAAATTATTAAAAAAAAATTTAAATTACGAAATAAACTGTATACCATAGTATTTCAAAATTAAAAGCGAACCCTTTTTGGTAACAAAAAATAAATTAAAAACTGTAAAGTTGAAAATAAAAGATAAATTTATAATTTAAAAGCACATTTGAATTAAAAGTCAAAACAAATTAAAACCAAATATCATGATCAGGTATTTTAAAAAATTATATAATAAAATAAAATTACACATTAAAAACCAGTTTAAACACTAACAACAAACTAATGTTTTTGTTATTGTTGTAGTCGTTATTTGCGGTGAGTGGAAGTGAAAAAATAATATCAATACGTTTTGGCATATAGAGCTAAAATGCTTTTTTGTAGCTGTTTTCTCTCTTACATTCTTCTTCCATCGTTTTAGTTTAGCTTTAACTACATTATATACGTCCTAAAATAAAAGTTATAACGATAACATTATATTAAAAAATAATAATAATAATAAGTTGTATAGTGATAGAAAACAAAAAAGTTTTGTTTGACAAACCCAAATTAAAGGGAAAAACACAGCAGCAAATTTACAAGAAGTTAAAGTTTAAAAACTATAAAAATTATATATGTAAGACTAATTAAAACTAAGATGTAAATTTTCGTAATTAATAAAATCAAGCCACTTATGTATTAAGAAAATAGTTATTTGTATTCAATTTTTTTTAATGGATTCAAAAGGGAATAGTTTGTGTAAATATCGAGAAAGCCACTTGAGAAAAAGTAATATGTAATTTTTGTTATCGTAATTGGCGCAAAGTGGCAAGCATTTGAATATGTATGAGAAAAGAAAGGTGGATAGAGAAATTTAAATTTTAGTGCAGAGATTTCCATTTCGTTACCAATATAGTGTACATAATTGTTCGTTTTTTTTTAATTTTTTTTTTTTAATTTCCCAAATAGATTGAAAAGTACACAATATCCTACAAAAAAACATGTTCGCGCTTAAACTATTTTTAGATAATTCAATTTCCAACACTTTCACCAAGCTTTGCTTCAATTCAACTCTCTTCAAAGTGCTCAAATTCTCGCTAAATGTGAGTTGAGTACCATAGATATTTTCTAATTTTTTCTTTGAAATTCTCCTGCGATAATTTTATATATATAATTTCTACACTAACAATTATTGTAAACTGTTTTAAGTCATCATATATGTATGTATGTATATGTATGCACTAAGGCTATTTATAATTATATATTAAAAAAACAACATGTCTAAATAATCAAAAATGACTTGAAAATATGCGATTATTGGTTGTTGTGTTTGTTATGGTTGTTGTTTTAGTTTTTGTTTTTCTTAGTATACTTTCTTAGTAGCAATTGCCTTCCCACGACCTCAAAATTGCTAAATACAATGTTTTTTTGCTTTTTTATTCTGTTATTTTTCTTCGCTTCATTTCACTTCAATAAAAGTCTTACAAATGTATGTATATGTAATATGTATGTACATTTACAATTAAAATTTGTAAAAAATTAAAATATAAATAAAAAAAAAAAATATTCAAATTAAAAATTTATTGATATATCATTAAAAATTGCAATAAAAATTCTTAGGTAGCTTTTCGTTAATTCTTTTTTGTTTTTTTTTTACATTTTTGTTATTGTTCGTGTTTTACATACATATTTAATTTGTAAATATATAATAATAGATTTTAAAATTTCTGTCTCTTCGTTAATATGAAAATAAAATAAAGTTAAAATTATGAATAATACAAAAAATGACAAGAAAATATTTGAAACACACAAGTTGCTAGTATGTTTTTTTTTGTTGTTGATTTTCTTTCATTTACAACAATTAATAAAAGAAAATCGCAAAAGCTTAAAAACGGGAAAAAGAAAAATAAAGTAATAATATGGGTATTCAATTCAGGGAAACGTTTAAATGCCTTGTAACCGCGCAAATCTCGTAAATAATTCGATTTTCCATACAAAATTAAGTAAGTTTACAAGGCTTACATGGTTACGAGGCATTTGCGCATTTTCTTGAATTGCTCTAATATTGTTTAAAATAAGCTGGGGCGGACGCAACAATAAGGCCTTTTGTTAAATAAAAAAGGTATTCATTTTCGTTTTTTTTTTACATGGAATTCGTTGCCAGCCGCCGCAACCGTCAACAATGCCAATGTTGTAAAAGTAAAGCATTTACACATTTGCATTTGTTTGTGTGAGTAAATTTAATGATGTTGTTCTCAATATATGTAGGTATGATTGTATACATATTTGTATGTAATATTTAATATTGAATTTATTATATATCGAAAAACAAAAACATGTTTTATACATAACAATTGAAAGTCGGATTAAAATAAATGTTAAAATTTACAGCGCATTAAAGAAAATATGTAAAATATTTCGCTTTGCTTTAAAATGTATGTGGTAGGCTATGTAATAATTAATATTTAAATTGTTGTTTAAAATATTAGATAATAATAATAAAAATAATGTCTTGGAAAACCAGCCTTTTTTATGTTGTTTTTGTTTTGTTGTTATTGAATTCGTTTTCTCTCATTTTGTATGTGTTAAAGACTATAAATGTATTTGCATGAAGGCTATTTTAATTGCTCTTCCATTACCGACCATTTGAAGAATAAAAATAAATCTCGCTTTTACACTAATTGAATTGTATGCCGTTTTATTTTTTTTTAGATTTGTAAGATTACACGCTAAAATTCACTGTCGCTTGTTCTTGTATAGCACGACTGTTTAAAATAAAAATAAAAAGTGTGTATTTAAAGGAATTCGCAAGTACATATTTCAAAATAACAAAAGTTTACCTTTTTATTATTTTCACTTTTAAATATTAAAATTTTACATTAATCACTCCATCACGGCATTGCATATTATTGACTTGCCAACTCTTGCATACGTATAACAAGAAACGTAAACAGTGTGAAACTTAAAGGAATTGCCAGTTTTATAAATGCTTTATTTAGGTTTAATGAAAATTAAACGCCTTCCTTGTTGTTACAATTGAATTTGAAAACATAATACTCAAGCTCATAAACACATGGGTAGCGCAGGGCGGTCGTGTGATCGTCAAGTGATTGCTAAACAAAAACATTTAATTTGCACAAATGGATCTCTCAATTTTTTGCTAAATTTTGACCAAGCGATAACCAATTTCTGATTCCCAACTACAACTTTTGCTAATGCATTTTTCAATGCTTAAATTTTATCACAGAATTATTCTTGGCAACATTAATTTTTATTAAGAAAAAATAATTTTGATAATTTTATGTAACGTTTTTGTTATCATATTTTTTCAACTACTTCCATTTTTTTTTTTTTAAATATTCACTTGGAATGTGCCTTCCGAAATGGTCTCTTGAAGTTATGGCATTCGAATTGTTTTTTGTGTTTATGAGTTATTTGCAATATTTAACCATTATTTTAAGCGTATTTGAATCACCTGTCGCTCAAACACTATTTCACAACCAACTGCACGCCGGCGCCATTTGTAAAAAGTCTGCGAAGAGTGTTACGTTTTTCTTCGTAAATTAAAAAAAAAAAAAAGAAAAAAGCAAGAAAAAGCGAACTTATGACTGATTTTTGGCGAAGCATAATCCTTCTTTGTGGTATATATTTGAAAAAGCAATAAAACTTGGAAAAGAGATCAAAAACAATATACTATGTCTGTATGTTAAAGCTTATTCTTTTCTAAATTAAACAAGTTGTGTGTATAACATTTTTAATTTTTTTTGGTGATATCTACCGTAATTTCAAAATGGTTTTCTTCGTTTGAGATTTCAAATTGTCTACGCGCAGTGTTGTGTATTGGTGTTATCATGTATTTTGCTTGTGTATGTTTGTATATACTTATTTGTTTCTTTTTCTAATTGCTAAAAATAGATTTTTTCATTTACATTTACTCACAAAATCGTATTTTGCATGGGGCGAAATCTCCACTTATGTATTATAGGCATTTCTTAATAATCGAATAATTCGCTTTCACTGGTTCATTTATATATAAATATGTACATATACGTATATATAAATTGTATTTGTATTATGGTTTGGCCGCTTTAAAGCAATTACCTGCTAAAAGCACGCTTGCTATCCATCAAATCTGCGTTCCGCTTTACTGTCTTGGCAGCGCACATTAGTGTTGACCGTGGGGCGGTGGCTGTGGCAAGGCTCTATCAGCAGCAACTCCAACCCCAGCAGCCGTCGCACCTCCACCATTCATCATCAACCAGAGGCTAGATTTATTATCCGTTGAACGTTGTAGCGCACTACCGCCGCCGCTGCTGCTGCTGCTGCTGTGCGTTTGATTGTTGTTGCTATGTATGGCACTACCCATAATACTAGCGCTGTTTAAATTATGCTGTTGCTGTTGTTGTTGCTGGGGCTGCTGATACTGGTGGGCTGCATGATAATGGTGATTATGTGGTTGTGATGGATGGTTATATTGCTGCTGTTGCTGATAAGTGTGGGGATGAAGATTATTGACATTGTGATTGTTATTATTGCTACTGCTGCTGCTTGTGCTGCCGCTGTTATTCGTTGTATATCTATTGCTGCTGATGGCGTTGTTGACTGCGATAATGCCGCAGTTGACGCTTTCATAGGCACTGCCACTGCTGCCAACGCCACCGCCACTACCATTTCCATTGGATACATTCATTGGAAAATTGCTTACGTTACCCCCAGTAGTGTTGTTGTTATTGCTGCTGCCGCTGATACAACTGCTAGTTGTGGTTTTGATCTGCGATCAGTGAACGTAAAGCGTGTTAAGTACCAGCACATGGTGATTATTTTTGGCCAAAGTGACCACATAGCCTTCGGAAGTTATCTTTAAGCCGCAACAGCGCGAAACCTTTAAAAAAAAGAAAATAAGAGGCATGTAAATAAAATTCAGAAGAAACTAATATACAAAATAGAATGATGTATATTTTTGTTGTTCAAAACAAGAGTAGAAAAAAATAATGACCGTGCTGACTTTGCCTACGTTTTTGTTTGAAATATTTTTCAAACATATATTTTATAATTTTAATAATATTTTGATTATTGGATTTAATTGAGCAGCTTTAGCGATTAGCGTTAGTTTATGGCTTCATAATCCACTAAAACATTTCTCTATTCTGATGCGGATTATTTCTTAATAGCATAACATATAACAATTGTGCGTGCTGATGAGCGGATGTGTTTTTGCTCGCTCTGTTATTTTTCGTTTAATTTGTCAATATGGACGATTTTTGTGGCAAATGCAATAAAGCATTCGCTAGGACTGACGCTCAGAAGGTGCCATGCAGTGGATTTTGCAGAAAAAGATTTCATCGCACTTGCTGCGAGGGTATTGTCTCTGAATACGATGTCAATCTCTTCAAAAAAAATCGAAACATTGGTTATTTGTGTCCTGACTGTGTGGTTTTACCAAGGAGATTCAGTGAAACATATGATTCGCTTCTGGCCTCTCAAAGACACTGTGTTGAGGCCATAAGGAGTGCTTTTGATGCTAAATTCAAGGAGTTATTTGCGCAATTTGATAATTTTAAATCCGAGATAAAATCTGAATTGCAAGCAATAAACATCATGGACAACAACAATGCGTCGTGCCCACAAATGTTAGTGGATGAGGTTAACTCTCTCAAAAGTGCTTTCGCTTGTTCGTCAGATGTTTTGGCGGGCAATGCAAACAATGGCAAAAGCTTGTCTACTGTCGCTTCTGTTACACCTGCTCCTGCTGCTGTCTCACCCCTACACAAGCGAATAGATACGCAATCAAAGGACAACAACATTGTGAAGTGCTTGCAAGTGTTAGTAGATGAAGTTAATTCTATCAAAAGTGCTATTGCTTGCTCGGCCAACACCTCGGCAGGCATTGTGATCAATAGCAATAGTTTTCCAACTGTTGCTCCTGAGTCTTCTAGTGCGGTCTCTCCCTCGCATATGTTGTTTCGTACTAATGATGTGAGTGCTGTGTCTACAGTTGTTTCGACGCGATCCTCACTTACTGCTAACAAAGGGTTTGTCACCAACTCGAAGCCAACAATCGGCGCAGCAGTTGAAAGTGATGCTGCTGCGCAGTCTTCTGCCGTTATTGACGTCGACGAGTCGCTGCCTGTGAATTGTGTTCAAACTGACGTTGTTAATGCTGAACTTGAAGCTGCTGATGCTGTTAATGCTACTGACGCGGGTGTGTCTGCCGCTCCTTCTCCTACCCCTTGGCGGACAGTGGAGAACAAAAGAATGAGGCAAAGTCGTAAGCCGGTGCGTGTGGTTGGATCCAATGACTGCAGTGACCTAGGTGTTGCAACTCCATTTAAGTGGTTGCATTTGTCATCTTTTTTTGCCAACAGTTTCTTGTGATAACATTATTGAGTATGTGGGGAATCACACTGGCATTGATAAGAGGCGCATTTCTTGCTACAAGCTCGTTAAAAAAGAGTCGAATCTCGAATCACTAACACACGTGAATTTTAAGCTTGGGGTCTGCGCCCACAACTTCGATAATCTGTTGAGGCCTGAGTTGTGGCCAGCAAATGTTTCTGTTCGGCCGTTCCGTTTTTTTCAAAAATTTCCGCAACAAATGCAACTGAAGTAGCTCATGCGCGCTGGCATAGTTGTTTATTATCAGAATCAGCAGACACTACAAAGCCAGTCGACAGCACTACCAGTGTGGTTGCACATAGTAAAATCAAAATTTATTTTCAAAATGTTTCTGGAATGAGAACTAAAGCTGATGTAGTCCGCAGATTGAGCTCACATTTGGATTTTGACATATTTGTAATCGTCGAAAGCTGGTTAACACCTAATTTCTTTGACTCTGAATTCTTCGATCCCGATCTATATAACGTTTATCGCAAGGACCGTGACGAAATCAGGTCGGGCCTGTCCAGAGGCGGTGGAGTGCTTATAGCAGCTCAGCGTAGATTGTGCTCGTCGATGGTTCATCTTCAAAATAATGATTCTATCCTCGAGCAGTTGTGCGTGAATGTTCGGAGTTCCTCTGAACTTCTCTTTGTATGTGTCTCTTATATTCCACCGAGCAGTTGCTTCGACATATATAGAGCGCACGTTGATAATGTTTTGAATCTCAGTTCAAGGATTGGCGAACACCACCTCTGTGTACTAGGTGACTTTAATTTGTGTAATGTATCTTGGAATAGCTTTAATAACTCCTCGTCTTTTACCGCGGTTAATGCGACTACAGACAGTGAGTTATACGTAACTGATAGTTTCCTAAGTATTGGTCTTCAACAAATTAATGGAATTATAAATAATTATAAGCGTATTTTAGATCTTATTTTCATTAGCAATAATGTAAGTTATTGGGTGTTTGAATGCCCTTCCCCAATAACCCGCGTAAATAATCATCATATTCCTATGGAGGTTCATATTAAATTTTATGTTTTCGCTACTGTTCCTCCTGAGAGATGCCGACCAACTTTTAACTTTAGTTCGTGCAATTTTGATCTCTTAAATAGCCGTTTTCATGATTATGATTGGAAACACATACTCAGCAATTTGGATGCTAACGCTGCATACAATGTTTTTAAAAGTAGTATATATGAGGCGTGTGTAGAAATAGTGCCTTTAATTACGAGGAAGTTGTATAAGTTACCATGGTACAGTAAGGATCTAAAACGACTCAAAAATCGTAAAAATAGGCTTTTTAAAAGATTTAGGGCAACTAGGTCCCAATCTGTGTTCGTCAGTTATCGGTACTGCCTTAGGAGCTTTAATGCCTTGGACAAGATTCTCTATAATAAGTTCATTAGTAAAAGTGAAGCAGACATTAAAAACAACCCTAAAGCATTTTGGAGGTTTGTAAAATCTAAGAACGCTAAGTCGAGTGTGCCGTCCTCAGTCTTTTTGAATGACAAGGAGGCCAACACACCTGCTGACGTAGCCAATCTATTCGCAGAATTTTTCTCCTCCAATTATGTCTCGGATTCTAATGTTGCTTCTGAACGGTACCCTCTTTCAGATTCTGCCCTTAACTTAGGCGCACTGCATATTTCCGAAAGTGATGTAGAAGTAGCCATCTGCTCCATAAAGCACTCTTTTAAATTGGATTCTGATGGCCTCTCAGGTGCTATGCTCAAACGGTGCCCATCGCTTGTTCAGCCATTAACAATATTGTTCAATAAATCTCTTTCGTCTGGCTACTTTATTGACGACTGGAAAAAAGCTTTCATTACACCAATCTACAAAAGTGGGAACAAAAACGACGTTTCGAATTATAGGCCTATTTCCAAACTGGGCACTGTCCCAAAAGTTTTGGAATCAGTTGTCAAACAGAAGCTCAACTTCGCAGTGAAAAGTTTAATTTGCCCTTACCAGCACGGGTTTGTTAGTGGGAGGTCAACTGTCTCCAACCTTGCTACATTCATGGAGGACTGTGTCGCTGCGATGCAGTCAGGTCTACAAGTGGACGCTGTGTACACAGACTTTTCGAAGGCGTTCGATAGAGTTTCGCATAAAGTCTTAATTAACAAGTTATCGCGATTGGGTTTTCACTCAACTTTTCTGGAATGGATTAATTCCTATCTGTCCGATAGGTGTTGTACAGTTGCTTTTGATAACATACTCTCCACTCCCTTTGTAGCTACGTCGGGTGTTCCCCAAGGCAGTATCTTGGGCCCTCTTTTATTTGTCTTATTCATAAATGATATTGGATCATGCTTCCAGTCTTCTAAGTATTTATTATATGCTGACGATCTAAAGGTTTACTCAGTAATCAGAACCTCACAAGACTCTCTTTTGCTGCAAGCTGAGCTTAATAACCTGCATTCTTGGTGCTCTCTTAATTCCTTATCTTTAAATGTTAGTAAATGTTCCTACTCCACTTTCACCAGAAAGCTTCTTACCGTTCAAACTAATTACAATATTGGGGGCCATGAACTTAGTTATGTCGCAGAGGTTAAAGACTTAGGGATTTACTTCGACTCAAAATTAACCTTCGCAACCCATATTAACTACGTAGTTTCCAAAGCTTATGCAATGCTAGCATTCGTACGTCGTAATGGTCAGTTGTTTAAGGATCCCTATACTCTGAAGCTTCTTTATGTCACGTTAGTGAGATCTAGGCTTGAGTATGCGTCTTTCATTTGGCGTCCCTATCAGGCTGTCTATATAAACCGGATTGAGAAGATTCAAAAAGTTTTTATTAAATTTGCCTTGCGTTCTCTAAAATTTTCTGAGCCTATACCTCCGTATACTTCCCGTTGTCAACTTATTAACTTAAGTTCGTTAAATACTAGGCGTTCTTTCCTAGCAGCCTCTTTTGTGGCCAAAATATTGGAGGGCACAGTCGATTGTCCTAATCTTTTGGATAAGTTAGCATTAAACGTCCCGTCTCATAATTTGCGTCGTGTTTCTTTATTCTACCTGGGATTTCCTAAATCTAACTATGTAAAATTCTCGCCTTTGTTCAGAACCCTTTCTGAGCTAAATGAGCTCTCTGAATATGACCCGTCTCTCTCATTTGGAACAGTTCGTTTTGTCCTACTTAATTATTTTAGGTAGTATATAAGCTCTCTTGTTTTATAGTCAGTAAGGATTTATTCCATTTGATTAAATAAATAAATAAATAAATAAATAAATAAATAAATAATTTTACAGTCATTTATCTAAGATCAGGTGAATCATTTGCACATTATTTATGTTTTGACTCAATTTTCACTTACCTTAACATGAGGACACTCAAATTCTGATTGTAAAATACCATCACGCGAATAGCAGGCCACATGGAAGCGATTGCCATGCGAGTCACCAATCAAAATATCACCAGCATTTGAAATATCGATGCCATTGGGGAAGCAAGTGACCTTCTCATTACCAATGCGATATTGGAAAGTACCATCCTCCTGGAAGACAGCAACGCAGTGACCTTTGAAGTCGCACACATAAAAATCGTTATCTAGAGAAAACATTAAAACAATAATTATTAGTCAGTTGACAGACTGAGTTAAGTTAAAAATATTAAGTTACAATTTTTTATTACACTTTACCTCGTATGGCAATATCTGAGGGTTCACGCATGTAATCACTGCAATCGAACCAACGCACCAATTCACCATCCTCTGATATGACGAATACTGTTGGTGAGACACTGTCTACAGCCACAATATGACCCTTTGAAGTTACGGCCAAGCCTGCGACAATATCGATATATCTGTCGCAGGTATTAAAATAGGGTAATTAGTAATTATCTTAAGCTAATTTTCATCTAAAACACTTTCTCTCAACATACCTAATGGCAATCTTTCGCATAAAATGTCCACACTTTGAGAAGATCTGCATGCGCGAACGTTCGTTGCCGCGATCGCAGACGACAAATTTGCCATTTGTGTGCATTACGGCCACTTTACGTGGATACCATAGTTGGCCTTCCTCTTTGCCGGGTACACCAAATTGGAATTTAAGTGTGCCAGTTTTGTCAAACACTTCGATGCGATGATTATTTGTATCGGCAACGATAATTTCCTCGTCAACGCCCAAACAAAAAACCATGTGGAGAATTAAATTGACCCTTTGAGGTGCCAAGTGAACCAAATTTGCAACGAATCTGCATGGGTGTAGCTTTGTTACGTCCGGTAACGATGTTGGTTGTGCCCGGTGCGGCGCCAGCATGAAAATTTGTAATGGACATTTCGTCGACGGGTCCAGCACCGAGTGGCCCTAGAGTTGAGAGGCTGGGCGATGTGGCTGCGGGTAGGCAGAAATCTGGTAATATACAATCAATTCCGGGTGAAGCTCCGCTCGATAAAAGCTGATTCATGTCTGTGTGAAAATCTACTTGTATTATGCCAACAACAACAGAAAACGAAACGACGTGGTAAATAATATACGACGTGGTGTAGTGGGTCGGCAAACACATTGGCATTGTTTTTTTTTTGTTTTTTTTTAGTTTTTTTTTTATTCATATATATATATATTTTTGTTTTGATATTTGTTTTGTGGATTTGTGTGGATGGTGTGGCAAGTAGGCAGAGCGGAATCAAGCGGAGCGATGCGTAAGGACGTTTGGCAAATTTTGAAGGGATTTGGTGGTTATAATAGTAGTGATTGTGGTGGTGGTTGTTTGGAAGTCGTGTGGAAGCCATTTAAAAATCATATATAACAAAGAAAGGATAAAAAGGTAAAAAGAAATAATGAAAATCAGGAAAAACATACATTACCAAACTCTAAGTAACTTAAAATATAGACGGACTTAAGTTTTAAACATCAACTTTCATGAATTGTGGTGTCAAAAGCAATTATTTATACTTTAAGTGTAAATAAAATTCGTAATAATGAAAAAACAATAGAAAAGAAGTCAGTTGTAAATGTAGTAAAAATAGCTATGGTTGAAAATCATGAAAAGCTCGAAAACAAGCAACTTAATAATCATTCTACACATTTATTAATTGATTTAGTGCAAATACAAAAAGACGAACGGAGAGACATAACCTTATGTCTGCTATAGACAAGTATGTATGTATATAGATTTCTTACTGGCGTCCCTAAATTGGAGCGCTAAGCGTTGCGTTTTCCATTGTCAACGAGTGTCCCCAAATCAACGCGGCGTAATTTTTGACGTTTTTTCATTTCCTCTCGTTTTTATTCTCGATTCCTCTTTCACTTTTTTTGGCCTTTCCCTTTCTTTACGTATTCTGCATCCCATTTCAACACGTAACGCCGTCAAAAATAAAAAATCCATTTACTCGGCTCTAGCGCCGCGTTATTATGGGATGCTTCATACATATTGTACGCTCATGAGGATTTTTGACAGTTGTTTGGCGCTTGACGCGCCAATTTAGGGACGGCAGTTATGCCTGTACAAGTACTCTTTTAATGAGCTAAACCTATACACTCTTCCAAAACAAATTTGCTGTGCGTACTTAAAAAGTGCAATATTCTAACGAAGCTACATATATTTTAAATAGATATTTCCAACTCAAAAGTGCAATAAAACTATCTGTTAGGTAATGAAGGTCGTAGTGTGTAGGTGCAATGGTACGAATTAATATATAAAAATTAATATCTTTAAACAGGAGAACACCCAATTTCACACAATGCAATTCCATAGCATAAATTCTTCATATCTACTCACCATTGTTATTGAGCCCCATTTTTGCAAGCGCTTGTAAATTATTAAAAGCGCGCTGATCACCCGATAGTATATCTGCTAGTGAAATTTGCTGATTTTGCGACGACGATGCCGGTACCACAGCCTGGTGGTGACCTCCAGCGCCAGCCGGTGGGCCCACTAAAGCTTCGTTTAGAGTAACATCTGGGGTCGCCTCAGTGAGGCTGGCAAGGCGGGACAAATTATATTCAAGAATACTGTTGTAAGCGCTTGGTGGCGGTGCTCCACCGCCAACACCAGCCCCACTTGACGGACCATTAAGTCCAGCATTGAGTGTGGTATTAAGTCCGCCGTTCATGCCGTTCATACCGCCACCACCACCGCTGAGACCGCTTAGGCTTTGACCCAGAGATGCATTTATGCTATTGCCCAAAGCATTGCTATTCAAACCAACATTTAAATTGTTACCAGCGCCACTAAGTGGATTAACGCCGGCAGCATTGTGACCATGACCGTGACCATGACCATGAGCTTGACCTTGACCTTGATTGTGGCCATGCAAAGATGCGTGCCCACCAGTGAGTGCATTTAATCCGCCTCCAAGTGCCGAGCCTGGCATTCCGACACTATTGACGCAGTTAACTCCACTATCAAAGCCCCGAACACCATTGACACCATGTATTGGTGGCTGAGTTGGTGGTGGCTGTGGTACTTGTTGTTGCGAAATTTGGTGATGCAAAGTGGGTGGCGGCTGATGAGGTGGTGAATCTGGTGTTAGTACATTGGGCATGAGAAATCCATTGCCGAGTACGGAGAAGTCACCATCGAAAGAGCTCTGCATGGATGTAGGCAGCGATATTGGGCTGCTAGCAGTAACTGAACTGCCGCCGGCTAGTTGACTTTGCGAGCCACAAGTATTCATTCCACCGCTGCGGCTGCTCATCATGGTGGGTGGCATGCCGGGTAAGGTTGGTGGTGGTGTGCTCTCCTTCGGCGAGGGTGGTGTCGATTCAGTGCGGAATTTACCAAACGTCTCCCGGGCGACTTGTTCGAACTTCTCCGCTTTTGTGTCGAATGTCAGCGAGTAGTTAATGTCACACTTTGGTGTACTATTGATGAGATTTATAAACTGAGCACTAATTAGCTTCTTCATGGAGAGAAATTCGGCGGCATTGGCCTGGTCCAGTACGCGCATTGTAAATTTGCAGGTGCTATCGATTTTACCCATGGTGTTTTCAATGTTCTGAAGCAAATCCATTACTTTTAGCTCACGTTCTGAATGCAATTTACCAAGTTCGGTAAGCGATTGGTCCCGGCATTTCTCCAAAATCTTCTTGTAGTTTTGGTAGGTCTCATCGATGCGGGCGCGAGCCGAATCATGTTGAGTTTGGAGCTCAGTGAGAGCGCTTGACAGATTTGAAGCGGCAGCATCGCAATATTGCACCTAAAACGAGAATTCGTTAGGACGCAGGATTTTCGCATAAACATAAAGCGCAATTTTGCATCACCTAGCAATATAGTTTCATTATCGAATTATTGGCATTATGCACTTATCGATAACATTATCAATAATTTTAACGATATCGTATTGAACTCGTTATCGAATTATTGGCATTATGCACTTATCGATAACACTATTGATGATTTTAACGATATCGTATTGAATTATTTGCCGTTATTTTGCAAAATATGTACATTAGGGATGTTAATTTTTCAGCGTTTTTCGATCCCGGAAATTTTGGGATGTCGGTACCACAATCCCGGGATACCGGAATTAGTCTCGGGATTTAGATATTCATTACTTTTCAACTTAAATCGAAAAAATTGCTTCTATATTGTTTGAGCTCTCCTACCATAAAATAAATAATAAATAAATGGGTTTGAAACCTACTTTTTTATTTAAAGTGGCGTTTTTATTTTTTTCTATCTGATACCAGGATTTATTTTAAAGGATTTTGTAATTATTTATTTCATTTTTTAAGCTCATAATGTTGGAAGGACAAAATTCGAGGATGTTATCGAGTTTATGTAAGTCCTAAGCATATAATTTTAAAATGATATTTTCAATACTTACCAGTCATTCTGCACCAAAAACTCGAATCTGTTTGAAGTATACAGGATTTCCTCTTTAATTTGATACCCATACTTTATCGTTTTTGAACTACTGACGTCAAGAACGAAAAACTAAAAACGCAATTTTACTATATTTGGCCCATGGTTTCGCGATATATTGATATTTGTGTTTTAAATTTTCTATCTCGCGGTGTTTAATGTATAATGAGCTAGACATTTATTAAAACTATTATCCCGGGATTAACATTCCTAATGTACATATATTAGTCGACATTAGTGTTGATTTGTATATCGCCGCTGCGCCAACAAAAACGGTTATGTGATTTTTGTCAATTTTTTTTTATTGCATATTTCATTAATACTATATATTGAGAACATTATGTATTTGCCGTTCTCTTATATATCTTTTGGTTTAGAAGGCCAGGTAAAAAACCTGGGGAAGCACCAGATTAAAATAACAAACGAAAATTAAGTTTTGCTATCGTTAAATTTATTAGTATCATTGATATTTTTACTGCGAAAATCGCTATTATCGGCATATGTACATACATGCATACATACACACGGTACCCTTCTCTGCAAATCATGCTTCCAGTGAAATCTTAGAGAATTCGTTAAGAAATAGTATTTCACTTTTGGAGAGTTTTGGCAAAATGATGAAAATAGTTCTGCGTTGTGAAGAATTTTTTCAGAATGTTCTTTAAGAAATCGTGCAGAAATTTTTTCACGAGTTCGCGTCATATCAACCACTTTATATGATTTTCTTTAAAGATTGGTAAATAAATCATTACAGACTTCGGAATACACTTCCGATCCTCCTTAAAATTTCGTTAAGATTTTCGGAACTTCGATTTGCTGGGTTAATGCATCTTAATCAATCAAAAAGTGATTTTTGGATCTTTAGTTAGTTACGGCATTTTGTATTTCAATGACGATATATTATATATATTATTATTTATATATTAAAATAACGATATGGCTGTTATATCGATTATTATTTAATGTCATTGGTTTCACTCGATATTGTTATTCGTATCGGGTCTTTAATCTAATTTGAACTACAAAATTTTGTACTTATGTAAATATTTGTATTCGTATTTAAATTAACGTTTTCCAATAAAAAAAATAATAATTAACGAGAGAAAAACTAACCTTTGATTTGGCTTCCTTCATCAAGTTCTCTACGTCAACGCGCACAGATTTTTCGGCCATAGCGATCACATCGTAATGATGCTCACTGCCTTTATGATCGGCAATCAAACAATCATTGCAAACGGGTATTTGGCAATTGAAGCAATAATATTTCAGATTTTCAGCAGTATGAACATTACAGTAAAGCGGCTTATGGATGGTCAATGGTTTGTCAGCTGTAGCCTTCTGCAAGTCCTCAAGCTTGACAACTTCGTGATTCTCAAAGCAGCGCATATACTTATGAGCATTATCACAGCCGCCGCACAAGAAATTAGCGCAATCACTGCAGCGTGAAATAGCTTTCTCCTTACTCTTGCATGAAGTGCACGACAACTGCTCCGATTCGATGGTGGAAAGATCAAGAATGTTGGTTAAGATATAATCGCAAGTCAACGATTCGATGCCCTTGGAGCCGACCTAAACGTAAGGAAAGCACATTTATAACCTCAACAGTACAAAAAAAAAACAGTATGAGATATGATGGATTTCAACACTTGCTAAAAAAATAGAAATAGGAAATGAAAATTCGGCGCCATAAGAACCAGGGAAGTGGTGTTCAGTGGTATATAAGGCGTTAAACCTATCTTATACCACTTAACATTTGTACTTTCCACTTCATTCTTACGACACTTTGAGCTGTCTTCTCTATTTATTAGAAGGGAACTCATGCCTAGAAAAATAAATATATTTTTAGGCGCATTTTTTCTTCCAAGAAATAAAAAAAAAAATTAAAACTGAGAAATTTAGAATTATTATCAAATATTACGCAAGAAATTTTAATAAATTCAGACATTCCAAACCAAAACTCACCATAGTTACTTGTTTGCAAGTGGGACACTCGATAACAGGCTTCAATGGCATTAGCTCTCCTGCAGTCGAAGTAGTTGACGAAGCCGATGATGAATTGCCGTTAGAATCGTCTGTGATCAGTTTTACTAAACACGATTCGCAAAAGACATGGAGGCATGACAGCACACGAGGAGTTACTAAGCGCGAGCTGCAAGTAAAACAACAAAAATTATGAGTCCCAAAATCACAGTTTAATATAAATTCATCTCTGCTTACCTGCAAATCTTGCAATTCTTGTCCATGCCATCAGCGCCCAACGAACCACATGAATCCTCAAGCGAGCCCGATTCCAAATCGCTACCCTTATTTTCGAACACCTCACTAAACATATTGCCTGCAAGCGAAGACGAACGCGATGACACGCTCTTATGCTCGCAAGTAGTTGCACCTACGTTGCCGTTGAACTCACGAGACGACAACGTTGAATTGCCACTTCCAAGCGGTTCAGTGTCCATGTCAAGTGTCAGTGAACTTACAAGCTTCTCAACGATGGAATTAACAGCAACACCGGTAGCCGTAGCGCTGGAGCCGCCTGCAGAGTTGTTACCGCCGCTTAAAATGTTACCGGTGATGGCTGCGGAGGCGGGAGCAGCCGAGGGCAGCAGTTGATTTTCAGCACAGGTGCTTTTGCCGAAATCCGACTCCAACGTTGACACCAGCGAGATATCAGCAATTGAGGCGGCGGCGGTGGCAACAGCACTACCGGCGGAAGAATCGGATGTAGTCGAGGTGATATCAGCAGAGGTATTGGTGGTAGCCGGATCAAAGGTGGAAATGGCGGTGATGGTAGAGATTGGTTGTTCCTCGAGGGATGCCATAAGTGGCGTTTACGTTTGAGTTTTTTTTTTCAAAATATGAAAATCGGACAATTAGCGTTGCTGCGTAGGCAAAATGTTCACGCGCTGATCGTTGACAAATTGAGTGGATTTAAGCGCAGTACTGTCTGCGTGCAGAGCGTGCGTGTATTTAAGCGCAAGAGTTCAAAATTGCACAAGTTTCCGTGAAGTGTGTGAATCTTAATATATGTATATATTTTTTATTTATTCACTATGTTTGTAAGTATTTTTTTTTTTTACTATACAGCGGCAAAAACGGAAGTTGGAGTTTCGGTGATTGGTTTTAGGTAATTGCGGCAAATGCCGTATTCTTTTAAATAGATATATATTTAGGATTTTTTTAAATTTTTAGATAAATTTTGTGGTTTTCCCCTTATTCAAGTTGAAGTTTGATTAGTGTTGTTCAGAGATTTTGATATCCTTGTTTGTTGTTGTTGATTTTGTGAGTGACTTCCTTTTTTTTTTTTTGAATACCTTTGTGTTTTAAGGGCTTGGCTTTGGTTTTTTGTTATTTTAATTTTAAAATAATACAAATATGGCGCTCGTATCTTTTCAAGTTATGAGAATATATGTTTGTAAATGACCAGGTCGACACGATTTCATAAACTAAAACGATGAATATATATACATATATATATATTTATGTGTATGTATATATATATAAGTAGTAAAAGCGATAACAAGAATAATGCGCGAAAAGTTTCGGATACGTGGGAACAATGTTGCTTCTAAACGGCTTTCAATAAAGAATATGCAAAATAACGCTGGAAAAATATTTGTCGTATATGTATATATCGTCAATTAGTAAAATGGCTTGTTTTGCGAGTAAAGTCTTAATAGAATAGAAGATTTATGTATGCACGCCAGCTGATACGTCGAATTCGGATGTCGTCGTCCACTAATATTCAATAGTCTCCTCCAAAAGCATACGAATATTTAGTGGATTCTTTTATTTGATTATTTTTAGGGTTTCAGCTCAGCGATTGGCAATGTTCATATTTATTTGTTGTTTTATTTTGTTTTTGGTATTATTATTTTCGCTTTAAAATGGCGCCTTTTCAGACTTCTTTGCAGCCACTGCTGGCACTATATATTTCCGCACGAAAATCCAAAAGCGGATTTAAGCACAAATTGAAGCCTCTTATGGGCGTCGTTGAGATTGAGATTTTTTTCAGTACGCAGCGCGTGTTTGACCTCACACTTGGGCTAGTTAATCTCGTTCTTTCCGCCTTTTCGCGTTTTTTTTTAATTTTTTACTTGTTTTTTTTTTTAATTTATTTTATTTACCAACAAAAAGTTGGTATTTGCACAAAGTTCGTGTTTGTTGTTATTTAGTTTGAACTTATTTGTGTTTTGTTATACATATATATGATTTAAAATAAAATATTGTAATGTATATTATTAAGTGTATAATTAAAATATTTGTTTTTTTTTTATTTAAAACTGGTTTAAATTTGCTTTTTGAGTGCTCCTTTCAGCGTCGCACAATAAATTCCTTCGCTCCTTCGTCTTTTGCACTTTGCTTCTCTTTTCACGTGCGATCGATCACCGCTTCCTGATTAGTATTTTTTTTTACGTTAATAAATTATTCAATACTATTTATTTATATGTGTATATAGAGTTGTAGAATCGTAATTATTGTTCACACATTGGTATTTTTCCAACCAACTAAATTTGTGGTGGTTGTGTTGGTTGCAGTTGCGTAATTGCAGCAGCTGGTTAGACGCTGTTGCTGTACTTCTTCCGCGCTCAGCGATTTCAAGCGAAAAATAGTTTTTTGGGTGGCCTGTGCATATAACCAATTTTGGATGATTGATGAATGAATTGGTCCGGTCCGCTGGTTGATATTGTGTAGTTTGAAGATATGCTCAAGACCTAAGTTGTTAAGCACACCAACGGCTGCTTTATGACTTCCAATTTCTCCTCTTACCAAACGCTTTTTGATCACTGCGTTATCAGGAGACTACTCTTCCTTTTTCTTGTTCGAAAATCACACTGACCTGTCTTTCGTCTTCTTTTTGCTACCACTTTCGTGTACGCTTTGTATAATAAATACTCAGTTTATGTAGCCGCTTCTGCTGTTGATATAGCTGGGGTCTTTAGTGAACAGTCTATTGAACACCCAATATCTGGAAAATTATTAGAAAAAATACAACTTGAGTTTTTTATTCTATACTTGTGTTTTCATATGATTTTATTGTATCTTTTTAAATAAGAAACGAACATTTTTTCAAAATATTAATGGCCTCTGGAGTTTTATATTGACTACTGCGATTTTTTTTAATATATCGACGGCAAGTATAAGCTGCCAATTAAACATTGAATCCGGCGTACTTGTTGGAAAATGTACGAGTTGGCGTTTAAATGTCACTTTGACGGTCTTTCAAATGCGCCTAATATTGTGTGAGGGATGTGTAGAAAGTAATTTTATTATAGAGTGTGGATTTTCTTATTGAGTGGTTTTTGCTATTTGTACCAGTATACAAACAGATCCACAGACAAAAAGAGACATTTGATTTTGCAATAAAAGGAGCACAGAAACTAAGAATATTCCTAGAAAAAATACTAACAAATAGTTATGTATAATATATTAGTATTATGTGTAGTACCAATACTGCACTACAAAAAAATTTGTTTAAGACTGAGAATTCTTTTTTGTCTTTCTTTTCATACTAATTGATAGAGTTCAAAAATTGAACAGAAACACTGCTTAAATACTGGAAGGAAAATGTCACAGATATCCTCTGGACCTTAAATTATTAAAATAATGATAAATTCATCAGTGTTCTTACAAAAGTGAAAAAAAAGCTCTTAATAAGAAATTTTCAGTATCATATTGTCTACATACATATGTTTGTATGTATGTATGTACAGTGTTTGCCAGTTATATTTATTTATTAACTAGATCGCCCGCACGCGCTTCGCTGAGTGTATGAAATTTCTGCGTGCTACATTAGGTGGAATTTATTTCAATTAAACTCAACATACTTAAACTGCGAAAAACACGAGACGTTAAATTTTTTTAACCACCTTCAAAATATTTTCAAACGTAAACTTTCTTGGACGAATCTGTTGTGATATTTTTTCTTACTTAAATTTAGTTTAGTATTGAAGCCATTTTAATTTATAAAAGTTTGGCAACCTTTGTAAAAAACCACTTTCCTCTGATACTCATATTGCGATACATTCATATGTATACAAATTACCTAATTCCCATAATTCACTAAAAATTCTACATACTCAAGGTGAACATTTATTAACACTCTTACGTTATTTAATTTATTATAGTTATTAGTTTATAATTCTCTTAATTAAAGTAGCATTTGATTTATTTTTCGAACAGGTGGCAACAGGTGGTAGTTTAGTTCTAAAAAACTAAACGGTAAGTTTTAGCGATTTGAAACTTGCACTTTAAATAGAACGGCCTAAAAACTGCATACCCGAAAATTTTCTAAATACTTATTCTGATTAAAAATTTGGAAATTTCGATGACAATTTTTTTAAGTTTGATTATTTTTTTGGAAATTTGTGCAAGCTTTGAAACGCTTATTTATGTGGTTTCTGGTATAGATTCAATTATATTTTATATTACAATTATTAAAAATAAATAAACATAAGTTGTACACAACTCAGTGGGAATTTAGTTGCTAATTAGTTGAACGCAGGTGTATAAAAGGTTCATTTAAAAAAAACTTAATACTACAAACGCTATTTACCACTTAATATAGCAAGCTTACTTTAAGTTACTTTTAAAAACACCACTATACCGACCACTATATTCATAAGCAAAAATCCAAAACAAATTTTTCAATAAGTAAGTAAGTAAAAAAGGCTGCTAAGCCGTGGTCCAATTTTTTTACTCTTGCATTTGGTACATTTATTCCACTTATGTACATATATCGTTTTGAATACATTTATTTATTAAGAGTACAAGAAGAAATCACAAAAAGAATCCCTTCGCGAAAACGAAGTGCACATACCCTGCAGGGAAACCCCGAACTGGTGAACCAAATTTGTAGTTCCGTACTAGATCTTTATCGCCAAAAATGGACCAGTCCGATAGTAACTAGATTCCCAACAGTCCATTCTATTTCACTTTTTCTATTAGAATCTATATCTATATCTAAGGTGACGAATTTAGATCTGGGTGGAACTATCGAAAAAGGGATGCAGCGGTGAGCTTGTTTACTTTACAAAGATACGTGTTTGGCGGATTTTTTGTTCATATGCGCTTCCATTCTGCACTTCGCAGATGCTTTTTCATAGCTTGGTACAACAAAACAAAAATTTGTATCAACATTTGAACATCTTGGGAAACTGCAAACCCAGCTACAGCCAAAGGTACGTAATCCTTTATTTCATTCATTATATTCAAACTAATTTAATTTCAAATTGAAAACACATTTCTTTGAAAATAGTTTAAAATCGCACACACGGAAGAACCAAAAACATTGAAAAATCATGATACTTTTTTCTTTCGTCTGTCGAGTTTAGAACTGGTTCGGAACTATAGGTTTTAGGACTAGTTCGAAACTATGGAAAAAGGGATGCATCGGTGGGCAACTGATGGGTATTTCCAAACTGGTGTTACCTGAAGCTCGTATGACAAAATGTTAAAAAAAAGAATTGAAAAAGTCAAAATTTTAGACTTTTCTAGATTTACACAGCAATTAAATGGGAAGAAAACATGCATTTTATGTGGACCGTACTTTTTATTTTGATACCAGTACCACCAAATGTGAATCAAATCAGAGCACAAATACGGTTTTTCAAAATATCTCGACCCTGGCGCCACCTAACAAGACCATTTTTGGCAAAAATGCAGCCAAATCCCGCTCTAAATAAGTTAGATATACACCTTTTAATTTTTTTTTACGCGGTCGACTTTTCGCTGGAAAAACTCATATGTAAGTACATACATACATATGTATGTATGTAGGTATGCATGTACATTCATATGAACAAGTGTATCGGGGAGGAATCATCCAAATACAATTAAAATTTAGTCTGCACTCGAAACCTCAATTAAAAATATTAAACGCATGAAACTAAAGCATGTTTAATGTAAATTTGAGAGTTTGCACGCAACCAAAAACATGCAAAGAATTCAAAGAGTGGGGCGCCATATCTATATTTTTACAGGCATACATACATATGTACATATGTTCATATGTGCACCAGTGGTCTGCACAATTATGTTAGTATCGTACGAGTACCGTATTAACTAAATGCTAAGACAGAAGGCAATGTTGATCTGGATTAACGGCGCGGAAATTGTGCAGTAAAAATTTGTATTTTGATTTTGATTTGCGAATGATGAGCAACTTATTGTCGAAATTTTGTTCCTCGAACGCTTGATGTAGGCAGAGTTGTCCAAATTTTCGCGTAGAACGTGATACTCTTTCATAAAAAGTAGCACTGCCGCATTAAGTGCAGCTCGAATACACCCATGACGATGTCACGGTTGTGAAAATTCGGCGATGCCAAATTTACTGTTAAATAGCGTGTACTAGCATAATCGTACAGGTCTCTAGTGTGTATGTATGTACATACAGTTGAACACCATCAAATTTTGTATGGTCTATAATTTACCACTTGCCATTGCGATCCCTCACCATAATGCAATTAAATACTGTTTATTTATTTTATTAAAAATGCAAGATGTTAAATAAATTCTGCCTTTGCAAAGTCAGGAGTAGATACAACAAAAAAAAAATGAAAGAAATTGAGATTCATATATAGTGTTGAATATATCATTTTGGACCAAATTCAAAATGATATTGCTTGCCACGTATGTTTATTTATTAATTTTTAAGATTTTAAATTAAAATACAGTTCATTCCTTAATAACACCATTTTTTCACCAGTTTTTCTTTGAAAAATATCAGCTATAAAAAATTTTCAAGTCTAAAAGAACAATTCTAGTATTTTGTCAGCTGTATATTTGGAAGCATATATTTAATACTTCTAATTGGCAGTAACCTATCTGCGGAATGTGTTTGGATTCAGCAGTCAAAGGGAGATGGTTTTGAGCCAAGTGTACGTTTTGCAGGTTTTTAATGTGAATATATGTGACACGACACATGCAGGCGAGTTTCAGACGTATCCTCAGTCAGGCGGGGATCCACGGGGCAGGTACTAGGGGAAAGTCCCCCCCCTCAAAAAGGTTTCGTAATACGTGAAAAAATTTAACCATTTCTTTGATTTTTCATCGGACCTCTCCACCGAAAATTTCCATAAATATTAACAGTCCGTTAACTTTTAAAAATTTCATCGTTTCCACCGCTTACATATATTGTAGGTGATGTTAAAGCTCGTTTTTTTCCATTGTTTATCATTTATTAAGCTTAGGGCTGGTTTCCCCAACTCAACTTAACTTAGTTTAGCCAATTTTTTAGACTTAGTCAAGAATAAGCTGTGTAAAAAGTAGGCTAACTTTTGACTTAAGTCCAAAAAATAGCCAAAATAAGTTGAGTTGTAGTGGCTGGTTTCTCCAGTAGTATACAGCATTTAATATATCTGCACTGTAATGTTCGCGGACTGCACTTGTAGATACTGCCAATTTAGAAATATTTCATATTGTCGTTTAAAGTACAAAACAGCGTATCGTCATTCTGCGTAACTGACATTTGCTGCCAAAAATTGGATTTGCTCACACAAGCTCTTGGCTCAATCCTTATCCATTCGTCTTGAAGTATACTAGCCAGAAATGCGATTGCTTTTTAAGAAAAGAGAACCACTTTGAAATACGAGTGTTTTTATTCTCTAGAAAATAGTTTATGCAACCTCACGTACGTATGTTTGGAAGACAAATTTGCCTCCACCTCATTTAAAGTTGTTAACCTATTGCCTGCATTCTTCAGTTCTAATTTTGTATATGATAATCTAAATGTTCATTCAAGTTTTTTCTCGGGGTTTAGTTCTTCAATTAATTTTGGCTCCGTCCGACGGCATTTTAAATCTGAAAGCGTCGGCTAAAGTAGATATTGATCGAAATTCTGCAAGCCTTATAAAGAAGTGCCCTGATATGATTTTACCTCTAAAGATTATTTTCAATAGGTCTCTAGCCTGTGGATTCTTTCATTGCCTCAGCGGGGGTTTTCCGTGGAAGGATTTTAAGTCCCTTACTCTTTGTGTTATTCATTTATCTACTAAATTTTTACTGTATGCTGACGATTTGAAAACTTTTTCCGTGAGTCAAATTTCGGATGATGCACTTAGACTTCAGTCAGAGATTAACAATCGTCTCAGGCCTGTCACTAAATACTAAAAATGCTTTCGACATACATATACCATCTCTCAAACACAACTTCAAAAAGTTGAGGAAATCAAAGATCTTGTTGTTATTTTTAGCTCTAATTTTTCCTTTAATAGTCATATCAGACACATCATTTTGTCAAGCGTCAGTGTTCAATGTTCTCTGACCCATACACATTATTTTATTTGGAGACCATACCATACAAAATTAATAGGGTAGAAAGGGTTCTAAAAGTTTTTCTTAAATTTGCCTTATGAAAGCTAAACTTCGCTGAGCTTATTCGGACGTATAACTATCGTTTGCTCTTAACAGACCTTAAATTTCTGGAAGCTAATAGATCTTTGCTCCCTCTAACTTTTGCATTTAATTTAATAAATGGTGCCATCGATTACCTGCTCTTCTAGAGGAGGTTTACTTCAATGTTCCACGAAGGAATCTCCGCAATCTCTGGTGATGATTTTGCTCATTTTTTGTATGGGAAAAATACCGAAGAGCGTCAGTAAAAAAAATCTCAAAAATCAACGGCAGATTATAGCCACTTAAAACCTCCACTTTATCATACTGAAATTGAGTGAGTTACAAAACTGCATACTCAAAAAAAAAAAAAAATCTAAAACATTTTGTTTAAAAGTTAAAAATTTTGGTGAAAATTTGTCGAATTTTCATAAACTATGTAAAAACTTTGAATCACTAATTTATACGCCATTTTATACAGAATGAACTATATTTCTATTAAAAATTACGGTCTACGTAGCCGGAACAATCCAGACTTTTGTATATCTGGCAAAGGACTGTCACTACAGCAGCACTTCTAAGCTGCTCCATACAGATGCAGTCGGAACTCGGAAGCATAAAATCATGTCTGTTTTCTTCAATATTTTTTCAGCTAAAGTTATTATTTCTTTTTAGAAAATCAACTTTCGCGAAAGTTTCAGCATTCACTAAGTAGTGACTAAGTTGTTCACAAGTCGAAAACATTAATGCGCTTAAAAAGAGGAATTTCTAAAGAAAATCAACACGTTCTCTTTTATCTCCAAACCAATGAAGAAACTAAGCATTTCCGTAAAACAATAAATAAAATAAGTTTAAAATGCTTTCTTCCTCTTTCATGTTGCTTCGATCAAGAGCGCTTACCAGGTAAATAGTATGTATGTATGTGTTCTAAATAAGAGCACCTATCCGGAGAGCAACGTTCTAGAAAGAAAGCAATGCAAAAGTAAAACCTAAATAGATTTTATGTTGAGTACAAAGAGTAAACTAATCAATGTACAAAAGGAAAGCGAATACCTATAGAAAGGGAGCAAAACTAGTTAAAAACAAATTGAGGAAGCTAGCAATTCTCCTACAGATCAAGCAACGTAAGCCCCACTCCCAATAAACTAGTACATACACACATGCATATGTAAATTTAATAAAGCAAGCGCAAAATGTAAACCAAAATGGGGGAAACACTCGGTTACTAACTCACAAACTAACAGCGGAACTAATAATTATAGAAAAAAATCAGTCGACCCGCAGTCACAGCTGCACCATAGGTAGCGTAGTCCAACTACTGCGACAAGCAAAACAAAAAACAACAAACCTCGTATAAATTGTGGATAAAACATCCAACCCCGTACATGGGATGTGCTGCGCGAGAGCCGAGAAGAAAGATAACAAATAAATGAATGAAAATACGTATACGCAGCGTGTGCCAAGCGAGGTGGAAAGCATTTAGCGTATATGTATCAGTGTTGCCACTTTTGGGTAATTCCTCAAAACGTGAGGAATTTCGGGCGCGCTTGAGTATTTTTCAAGGAATTTTCTCTCAAAATATTTTTGCAGATAACAAATGCAACCATGTTGTACACAACAGAGTTGTTAAAATCGCTCTGCAAATTTTTGAACAAAAAGCTTTTCGAAGTTTTATAAAGAGCGAAATACATCACACAAGCGGCTTGTCAAACATTCTTCAAACCTACTTTTCCCATTTCGCCATAAACCATGCAAACATGACTCGTTCAAGCAAAGAATTTTAGTTTTCTTCCGGTTCACAATTTAAATGGGTTTGGTTTTCTTCTATTTTTCTCTCTTGTGTGCTCATTCGGTAAAAATTCCGTTGCTAATTAGGCGATATTATCCTACACAACGTAAGGGGTTTGATCAAAAGTCAACCCAGAAACATTCAATTAGAAACTTCTAGGGATGTTTAAACTTTAAATGGTACACATATGTACCATCCGGGTCGAAAGGGTTAAAGGGGTTTGGTTTTCTTCTATTTTTCTCTCTTGTGTCCTCATTCGGTAAAAATTCCGTTGCTAATTAGGCGATATTATCCTACACAACGTAAGGGGTTTTATCAAACGTCAACATGTTCACATTTCCCTCAAACGGCTTGTCAAACCTTCAAACAACCCCGTGCACAACATAAATAGCTTTAAGCAAAGGGATATTTCGCTTGGTTTGTCAAGCTGCTTGTGTGGTGTTTTTCGCTCTCAAGCACATGTTCAACATATTCAAAATGTTATGGATAATTTTTTCATCCCGTCGTTATATTTTCAACTTATTTTGAACTTGCAAAATCTCGGTATCGAATGGAGAGAACACACATTGTTCGACCATAGCGATATTCATATGGATTCTTCGTTAGATCCAGAAAATTATAGGAAAAAAGTTTTTGAATTAAAAGATTCTTCAGGTTCATATAAGTTTCCCCAATTTAAAAAGATATGGCCCGTTTCTAAAGCTTCAGTAGAAGTATGGCTGACTCCCAAAACGTATCAATACAATGTTTTGAAACTGTTATACTACGGTATTCAAACTGTTTGTATATGCAGAGTTGCGACACATTGCATATTTTAAATATTCAATATAGCAATGAATTAAGATAGAAAAATGTAGTCTTACCCTTCGACATCGGCCATTGTTTGATTCGAAATGTCATCAAAGTATCAATTAACTTAGCGATGCGCAGCTTGCTTTCTGTATACGCATCGATAACTTTTACGATACATTTTGGGACATGACACATCGTCAAAAATTACATATTTGCATTTAGGAATGCGTGACCTTTTTATAGTTGCTTTGCAACTGACGTTTTGGAACTCAGCCTATATTTAGTAGTATTTAGTTTAGACTGACTTGAGGACCAGATTGAGCACTGATATAGTTGCTGCAATATTATATACAAACCAAGGCATACAAAATAACGGTGATACTTTTATAATTAATTTTTATACTAAGTACCTGTACACAATACTCATATCTGTAATAAGAAAATTTTGAGTAATTTGTTCAGGTTTTGAGGACTTTTCATTTGTTTTTGAGGAATTTGATATTTTTTTTTGTGGCAACACTGATATGTATACATAAATGTAGTTGACCAGCTATTTTATGTACATACATACATAATACATTTGATACATATATATCGTTAGTATGTTAAGGAAAGGGCGTAACTCACATCGTCGCTGAAATACAAAAAGACGTAACTAACTAAACTGAATATAACCTTTTGAGTGGTTATGATGCATTTCATCGAATTATAAGTACCGACATCGTTTTATGCAATAAAAAATTTTAGTTAGTTGTGGCTTTTTTGCATTTCAGCGACGATGTGAGATCCGCCCTTTCGATACCATACTAACGATATATATGTCTATACAAGTGCATACATACATAATAGGGGTATTCTCGAAGTCTTGCACGATGCACGGATTGCACGAAATGCAAAAATACTATTCCAAATTTCGAAGAGTACGAGAACACCCCATTGCAAAGTGGTAGCATGCATGGGGAGCAAGCAGCGAAATTATGTATCAAATACAATAACAAGAGACAGCAAAAAAAAAATTAAGTGAGCGAGATGAGAGGAATGAGAGAAATATGTAGCAATTCCAACAACAAAACAACTAGCACAGGGTCGCTATTATCTTGCTATGCTATTTTGCAAAATATATACATGGGTTTCGACGTTGCATATTTTGCAGCGATAGGAAATGTTGTTTCCCATGAATTTTCTTGTTGTGTGTTTGCAATTTATGCAATCCGTGCAATCCGTGCTACGTGCAATGGCTTTGCAAGATTTGGAGAATACCCCTAATATGTAAGTACATAAGTAGACCAAACGCTTTGACGCAGCGTGCTATTGATGGAGGTGTTGCGTACAACAATAGAAAATTAGAGCAACAAAGGTAACCTCACCGGGAGACAGTGGCAGCTGTAACTCTAAAGTCGTCTCTATTCTATCCTACTTACTGTACCAAATACATACAGTGACGAACAAAGTATTGGCACAGAGAATTTTTCGCAATGTATGCAATGTTTTTTATTCGAATTTGTTTTCGCTAAGTTTTTATAAAAATGCACAATCCAAAAAGAAATACATGAACATTTTAGAGCGGCAAATGTTAAAGTTGTTTTTGATAAGACTTTTTTGTGTTGATTACGAATCCGTAAGTATAAAGTTTCCATCAGCTCAAGATTTTGAGAAAAACCAGGTCAAGGTAAAAAAATCGCGATTTTGGGAATATTTTAAAAGCTCTAGCAAACAAAAGGTGATAGAACCTCTTGCTTAGGCTTAAAATAAAGCTGAAACTCTCGACTACTATCCCTAAAAAAAACCATTCCTGCACCTTGACTTTATAGTCACTTATAGCCATTTGTCGAACAGCGAAAATTCACTTTCGCGAAATTTGAGTACCTACCGCAATTAAGAAAAGGTGATAGCACCTTCCACTTAGGCTTAAATTAAGACTTGAACCTTCGACTACAATCCCTTACAATACCATTCCTGCACCTTTACCCTAAGGTCACTTATAGTCATTTATTGTACATCAAAAACTGAATTTAAGCCTTAGCGAAAGGTCTTATCACGTTTTCTTTCTTTGCTAGAGCTTCTCAAATATTGCAAAAAACGCGATTTTTTTGACAAAAAAAATACACAAATAAAATCTCTGTATTCCAAAATTCAGGAAAGTTCTATAAATTTGCATAGTAATTTTTACTACTTTCTAATGATCGTTTTTAGAAAAATTTCAAGCCCATTAAATTTTACTTAACAAAATGCAAACTTGAAGGTGCTAAAAAATCGCATTAATTTTTAACAATTTTTTTACGCACTTTTTTGTATGTAAGAAAATCGATAATAACATCATCGGCAAAAAATATCAAAAATTAACCTTTAACCTTGCACTTTATTAAGCTAGAATTTAGTGAGCTATAAAACATACATACATATAAAACATGACAGTAATTTAAGTGAAAAATGATTTTTTAATTGAATTTAAAATACGTACACACAAACTGTCAGAAAACAGTCATTTTTTACTTAAATTGCTTTCGTGAAACCGGCAGTTCGAATTCTTAATAAAAAGTTAGTTGTAAATTTTTTTTAAACTTTTCTACAAAAAGTTTGTAATTTTGACTTAT
>NW_023459465.1:41637-57231 GCF_013731165.1 Rhagoletis pomonella | reverse complement strand
TTCACGTATATAATCATGAAGAAAACATATTTCTATTAATTGGATGTTTTTTTTTGAGTTGATCGCCTTTTAGATCTAGTTGTGCGATAAGTTTCCCAAAAAATATGTAGCAGCATTCGCTTGAACGAAAATACTTGAATTTATAGAAAATAGAATAAATTCGACCGTCGAGCAAAAAAAAATTATTTATATTAATTTGAACCGGCGCGCCGCGGCGTCCCTACAATACAATTTTTCATGCATACAGAGTCCATTAAATAATCCAACAAAAATTTGGTTCTTTATTCGAGAAAAAACGACACTTTTCTTGGGTTTTAGTGCTTTTTCAAGTTCAAAACTTGGCAACACTGTACCGAAGAATTATATACACTGGTGGAAAAATACATAGAAATACGTTATTTTTACAAAGTTTTCCTATTTTAATTGTGTTTGGATGTTTGGGAAACCATTACGCGGAAACGACTGAACGGATTTGCACGAAATTTTGCACGCAGATAGTTTATGACCTAGGTTGTAAAATAAACTAAAACTTGCAAAACTTTTTTAAGAGTTGCCACCTGTTTGAAAATGAAATTTCACAAGTTTTTTGGTTTATGACCTGGATTGAAAAATAGGCTACTTCCTTAACCGGTTTCCCAATTAGAACGAAATTTGGCACATTTACTACGGTTTTCACAAGGATGGTTGGTATTATATTGAAAGTAATTCTGATAACTAAACGCCCCTCCCATACAAATTGGAACTTTCATAATACATACATATCTCTGGAAGTATTTGTGAAAGAGAACTGGAACTTGGTATGGAGATATGTTTGTATGTGAAATCAGATTCATACTCACATGGAAAAAGGACGGTTTTGGAAATGAGGCGTAGCACGTCCCATACTGACTGAAAGTTTCATATTGCATATCTCTTCACATATTTGGGGTAAAGTACTCAAGCTTCCCAATGGGGCCAGAAGCGCTTCATTAGTGCTATTGGAGTTCAGGGTTACCAAATCTCATTTTTTTTTCACAATGGCGATTTAGGCGGTTTTGCAACTGGTCGATGGGCGGTTTTGCAAAACCATCGACGATATGTAACTCCGATGGAAAAACAGATAAGTGCACCAAATACGAAAATAACGATTTTTTTTTTATATGAAACGGTTCAATAGTTAGCGGTTACGAAAGTCCAAGAATGCAAAAAGGGTTTAAAAATGGCCAGCATCTTTATTTACCGGTTACAAAATTTTTGTTACCAGCGCAGAACAGACATGTAAGATGTGACAGCTAACACAAAATTTTAATGAGCAAGTGTAATTTATTCATGCAAATGAAATAAAGCGGCTCACTGCAACATTTACAATTGGAACGATAATGAAATTTTCGAAAGCAGTGAACAATGTACTAATCCAGCTTAGTTTCGATTTAAGCAAATCAAAGCACAAATAAGCAAAAAGAAATTCAGAGAATCAAATCTACAAGTTTACTGACCATCTAATAGTAGTCGGTTCGAATGACGCGAGTCGCGCGATTGCATTGGAGAAGCCTTAAATATGCACAACAAAAATCACATTTCCAAACACATATTTTGCTTGTGCCATAAAAATTATCAGCGCACCAGACGACACAAGCTACGATTTATTTACATATGCCCCCTGCAAAAAATTGTGCGACTAATCTCTAAGGAAAGTATTTCAAGATTACTCTCAATTGGGTACAATTAGTGGGCATTAATTAGTCGCAACTAGTCTTATACGGGTATAATTGGAGATCATTACGCACATAATCAATCAAATTTCATATGCGGCGTTGGCACAGAGAGAGAGAGAGAGAGAGTATTCGATTAACAAAACTGAGAACCCCGGTTCAAGTCGCAGGTGGAGCTAATTTTTATTTTTTTTTAAGTCACCCGTTCGGGTATAAAGGGGAACAATTAGTAGATATCTTCATAGGACATGCTCAAACAAAAGCGATCAGTTCATTCCATATAAAGAGATCAAATGTGGTATTAGTCGCATGTTCCCTTACGCTTGCTCCCGGAGTCATCCTGGATTAGTCGCATTTTTTGCAGGGTATGTATGTACACTAGAGTGGTCCAAAAATACATGCGCAGAAAAAAGTTTAAAATGTTAAGCTCACTCCCCTAGGATTTTTCTAAACAGAAAAGAGAATACCATTTTTTTTTGTTTAAAAAAAGATATTTAGAACTTCCTTATATGGACAAAAAAAACACCTTTTCGTAGAGATGTTATAGAATTCTTGAAAATCGATATTTTTCGATCGGAAAACGCTGTTTCTCTTTCGGAGACTTCCAATAACAATACCCAATTGTTTATTTAACCATTATTTAGTATTAACTATTTTTTACAGGTACCCCAAAAACTAAAAAATGCATTTTTTCGCATATTTTCTTTCACACAAAGTATGTTCAAAAAAATTCGAAATACAGTAAATAAAAAATTTCAGAATGTAAACCTTGTTTTCAACTTGAGAATCATTTGAGAAAAATATTTGATATTAAGAATAAAGTTTTCAGATGGTTGAAACTGAGTTTGCTGGGTTTGTATGGAAACGCACAAACCCGTCAGCAAAAAAAAATATCAAAAATCGGCCCGATTTTTTGAAATTACACGCTCGCACTTTATTGTATTGGAATTTAGTGGGCTATCAAACTGCATACCAAGAATTTGCCTAAGAATTCTGATAAGACAGTTTGAAATTTTGGTGAAAGTTTGCTGAATCTTTCTAAATTTTGTACAAAAATTTTGATATTTGGCGTTTGTTATATAATAAGCTAGACTTTTGTAAATAACACAGGCCAATAAAATTAAACCTTTTTCTGGAAGCAGAAACACTAATATACATTTCCGAATAATTTTGTTGCGCTGAATCCGAATCTGGCCGTAGAATTGTTATAACCCGTCAGGTTTTTGAGATATCCTAACCTAAATTTAAAGATGCTATAACTTGGCGAAAAAAAGATATTTGAGCAAGCTCAACGGCGTTTGAAACAGAAAATCTTTCATATCCTATAGGATACCTAAAAAAAACTGATAGAGCACCCCTATGGCCAGATGCAGATTCAGCGCACCAAAATCCTTTGGAAATATACGTTAGTGGTTCTACTTCTTTACCCTTCCTTTTTGGCCTGTGTAATCAATAAACATTATATAGAGACAAGAAAAATCGCCAAAAATGGTCAAAATGTCATGTCGCTTTTTTTTAAATAGCGTTTATACATATGTATGTATGTATGTACGTGTGTATATATTACACATTTTTTTTTTAGCAAATGAAGCACAATTATCATGATTTATAGTGTGTACAAATTTTGTGCTAAAATCGTGCGTAGTTTTCGCGTAAGAAGGCAATAAATATGCATCTCTTTTTTCTACATTTTGGTAACAAGTGGAGGACTTCAAACGCGTCTCTTGAAAAATCTCGTTTGTGGAGTTGTGGCAATCTTTTAGTAATTGAGCGATATGTACGTTGACATAAGTTTATTAACTAAAAACATACGTGCCGCATTGACATTACACACGTAAAGGCTTAACCGTTATAAATAAAAATCGAGTCTCAGAAAGAAGTTATGTCTTTTCTCATTTGTCCCAACCAAAATTAATTAGCCCACAGCCGTTTCTCGCGTCTCTAAGAAATGGGAAATTTTAAGTTAATACTCTTTTGAAGAAAGTTTGCTTTATGAACTGGAACGATACAGTTAATCGTATCAGTTAGATAAGTAAATATTTGTCGCTACTGAAGTACATATTCATAGAACAAAGAATAATCTGAATGAAATGCCATAACCTGCAGTCATTGTACTTGCATTCATTACCACTAAATATTTGCTTTGATCGAAAAGAACAAAGGCACCTGAGTCAACCTACATATTTACTAAGTAGGCGCATGCACTAAGTCTTGCAACACCCTTGTACAGTGTACGGTGTACACTCATAGGAAAACCGGTTCCTACGTTGTCGAATAGTGGGTTATGTATGAAAAATATTTTTATAAAAATTAGCGGAAAAAATTAAAATAAAAATTGTTGCATATGTTGTATAAAATTATGTGTGCCAATACTTTTTCCGCCAGTTTACTTAATCTAATTATATTACGATCTTAAGGTGGAAAAACCTTCATTTTATTTGACTTCCTTGCAGAAGTTGCAGCCAGAGAGCTATTCTGAATGCTCCAACAATAGCCAGCCATCATGCAATGCAAGTACAAGTTAAGTTGAACTTACATATGAAATTTACATACATACGTATACAACCGAAAGAGATTTATTTTCATTTCTCATTTATATATTCCTCTTTGACTGAGAAGATTTTTTTTCGCATCGGTAAAGGCTTCCCTCTGAGAGCAATCAATAAAGCATCGTTAAAAACGTTTCAGTTAATCTTCGACTGCTGAGTGGAAGATCGACCTATCTCTGCAGCCAGTTCGAAAACGCCCTATCTCAAAAAAGTTTTCAAGAACGCCCTACTTCATAATTTGGCTGAAGAACGCCCTATTTCAGAATTCATTTCAAAAACGCCCTATCTCATTCACATTTCCAATACATTTTGAAGTGAGATAGGGCGTTTTTGAACCGAATTCTGAGATAGGGCGTTCTTCAACCAAGTTCTGAGGTAGGGTGTTATTCAATAAAATTCCGAAACAGGGCGTTCTTGAAAAGTTTTTTGAGATAGGGCGTTTTCGAACTGGCTGCCGAGATAGGTCGATCTTCCACTCAGCAGACGATTTCTACTTCGGTAAGTGTTACTATGCGAACATTTGAATTGGTCAATAGTTATTTTCGAGCTCTGATTTTACATAACGTTCTGTTATGGATATAAGGATTTACATATATGAAAGGACCTCGAGAAAATGTCTCTAATTCAGGTACCTTTTGCAAATAAATAAACTGGTTTCTGGGGACTTTTTAATACCAGACTACGTAAATCATGATACTCTTAGGGCCGTTTTCTCAAATAGATTTTAAAATTAATCTGTCATTCAAACACAAATTTTGTTCTGAATAAAATGTGTTTAAAGGGCAGGTAAATTTTAAAATTTACATGCGAAAACGGAACTTTAATAATACATACATATATGCAATTTTGGCATACCGCGATTTTCCAAACCGTTTACCGACCTCTAAAACGCTGCAGATTTTGGATAAAGAATTCGTTTTGAAAACATATTAAAACGTAGTTTTACCTCCGGTTAGTGTTAACAAGATATTGAGAAATCGGCCCTTAGCACACTTAGTATTTAGTGCACTACGCTCAACTCTGCGTAATGGTAACTACTAACTGCACGGCACTGTATGGATGTAGGTTGTGTGTATGCCTAGTGCATTGCAATTTATCAAACTATTTTCGCAGATGTCAAGAAAATATGTCTATTTTTATACCAAATATACGTAAGTGGAAATACATACTTTTACTCTAAAGTCGTGTGCTTAGCTATTTATAGCTTACCCTTTCGTACTATTAATTTAGATTTATGAAAATTATTGCAACAATTGCTTTATTATTTAAAATATAAATATACCAACGTAGAATATTGTTATTTTTATTCACAAGTTTAACATTGTGATGTGTTTATTATTGTTGTAGTAATTACTGTTGCACATGCAGCCGGCGGGCTCTGACTTTTTATTGCACACTACTCGTATCATCATCGATGCATGTGAACATCGCTCATTGTGCTTGCGATCGTTGTCTGCTTTGTTGTGGATGTACAGTAGGGTTAGAACTTTACTACGATTGTAGTAAGTCAATGACATGAATACACAGACCGAAAGTGAAATATGTAATGTCAATTGACATTAGTCGCTTTGGAATAGATTTACACTGAAGTTTGTAATGTTATAAAAATAATGTTTGTTATTTAGACTTAAACTAGCGAACGCTGGCTGACGAGGTGTTATGCACTTTTAAAGCTGTATAATATGTCAATAATGTTCATGGATTTTACTGTACTTTCGAAAAGGTAATACTGTTGTCAATGGACGATAAGAAATAGTGTCCATGGACGTTATTTCCGCGGCGCCTTATTTCACGTCAACGTAAAGCTTGCATGATTTTTAACACTTCTGACATTAAATCACTTTTCAACTGTGTATTAAAGCCAATGACATTATTTATACAATTCTTCTGGCATTATTTCACTTTTGGTTTGTGTATTAATGTCATTGACATTAATTCACTTTTCAAATATGTATTAATGTCAATGGCATTTATTAATGTCACGTCACCTGATTTTCGAGAAAATTACAAATTTACTACGCTACAGGATGAAGACACAGAAGTTAAAGACATGTTACGAATAGTTTAAATTTCTTAATACGGAGAGCTGATTAAATACTAAAATTGCTAATAATGCCTTTTTTCTTATTTATTTAGTGGAGAAAAAAATGGTTTCCCATATTAAATATAACTGTAGTAATGAGAATGAAATTCTTTTAAATGCGCTGCAAGAGCGAAATTTTCATCATCAATATGTTTTAAAAGCGAGCTAGCCTTGCGAAATCCAGTTTGGGGTTTGTTACCGTAGATTAGTTCAATCGAACTGAGTTGAATCGTAATTTTTAAGATAATTTTTTTCCGCTCTTTTGTTAAAATATATTAGACTTGTTTGAAATAGAAGAGGATAACGCTATATCATCAAATCTTAATTTGGTTCGTTCCTTCGACCAAAGAGTACTTGTCTTCTAGTTAAGGTGTAATGGAGAAAATACCAGGGACCTGATTGAAAGATATCCTGACGCTTTTTCGTAGAACATAAAAGAATGATATGCAACCATTTTTGCATACTTAACTATCTGCCATACCTAAACAAAAGCGTTAGCGTTGTCTGGCTGTTAAAAAATTCTCATGCCCATACAATTTGTATGAAGCATACCGAAACAACGCGGCGTCAACGCTGGGCGGTTTGGAAATCCGATTTTGACAGGGCGTTAGGTATTGAAGTTAGCTGCAGAAAATGGCGAAACTGTCATTTTCGTCTTACACACAAACAAACCTATACTGATTGTTGGTGTTATTTCCGCATTTGACGTAGCGTTGACGCTTTTGTTTAGGTATGGCACATCGGCGGTAACGCTAGGCGTCAGAAACCGCTCCGCCCAACGCTTTTGTTTAGGTATGGCAGTAAACAACATATACATTGATTCCCGATAAAATAGGGCCACGACCTTTTGACAAGTTTGGAAATTTTTTTTCATATAATAATAGACTGACGTTTACATAATATGTTTGTGTTTGGTTGAGCCGTCTCCGGATGGCAAATGGTTTTAATGAAAAGCTTTTTCAAGGTAAAAATACACTCGGAGGTTCGCCATTCCCTGCCGAGGGGCGATTGGTGTTAGAAATAACTTTTGCTAATTTTAGATATTGCTCGGACCAGGAATTGATGTATGATGTCACTTAAAAACCCGTTGATTTTTGACATTTTTTTTTTCTGAAGTGACACAGTGGGACGTCCCCATATATTCTGCGGCCAAAAGAAGTAACCGTACAACAAATTCGCTGAAATTCTATACTTAAAAATGAAGAAATGTGGAGAATGGTATAAGTCGACGCAGTGAAACGCCCATACCTCTTGTATGCGAAAATTATATATGTTATCCGTTTTTAATAAATTCATAGTATATGCTGATTTTAACCAGGGAAGCATAAATCTGAAACAACGTCAAAATCAGTTAATATTATCGTCCACCAACTTAAAAAATAGGAGAAAATGTTAAAATATTATATTTTGATGAGATTTGGTGTACCCTGCCCGTTTTACGCCAATTTGTTTTTTTTTTTTTTGGAAGGCAATGAAGAGTTTATCACTATGGCACCGAGCCTTCTACAAAATTCTTTTGGCTCTAAGTACTAAATTTAATAAATTTTGGAAAATTTAACAAACACATTTATTTTATTTCTAAAACAGTTCCCTTTTCTTGCATTTAAAACTGACTAACCGAAAACATTTACTATATCTATATACCAAATTATATGAATGCTATGTATTTGCACTGGAACCTTCAATTTTACCTGCATTTTATACAACACAATCAGGGCCAAGACAAGCAGCACTTTTGCCATCGAAAACGAATCTCGTCCAGAGAGGCGTCCACTTTTGGCTGATTGCTGAATCAGATTCATACATTGACAAGACATAAATATCTACACCTGCCTCCATTTCCATTTCCATTTTTTATAACGCTTATTTATTTTATGTACATAGCAGATGGGTACTTATATAAAAAATCGACTACGGAACTTTATTTTCTGCTACGATTTCTCACGTCATTTACTACGTTTTAGGCTAGCCACAGTTCTAACCCTGATGTGCAGGCTAGACGCTTTTAAGGTCGTACATATTTATAGCGTTGCATCTTTTTTTCTGCTTAGCCGTGCCTAATCTTGTTGGCAAAAATTTGGTCTCTAATGTGTAGCTCTTGTTTATGTTGTTATTGTTGAAGTGTTTCGTTGCATCACCAAAATAACCTAACCCAACAAAAACCATAGTAAAGCTAAATAAGCACACTGAATATTAATTTCGGGGCGCTTGAACTTTTTGCCTTCTCTTCTTCTGAACGTTACTTTTTCGTTCTCGTTTGCTTCCATATACTAGGTCATTTTTCATGGACGCTGCAGTGTGAACTTGGTGCGACTTTTAGTTAAGAAACTCAGTCATTATTTAGTATAGCAAATCACGAAGGCCATCGAACAAACTAAATACTTATACTCAAAAAATTAATGTACAAAGGTACCTATATATGTATGTATGTTTAAATTTGCATATTGATACAGCACACATGTTTTTAATGTAAATCGTATTAATTTTGCCTACATACATGCTTGCATAGCGTCTGTCCATGGCTCACATTTGCGTGATTATTTCGAAACTGTTTATTTCGCAGTTGAACTGAATAGGAAGTGTGCCATTAAAAATGAGACAAAGTACAATTAGGTGCGTACGTACTTAAAATGAGGAAAGAAATAAATGATTTCAATTAAGCGGGGAATACTTTATAAGCTAAATGTATGCGCAGAAGTAAGTATACTGTGATGTAAAATATATCTCGCGCTAATAAACGGGAAGTGCTTGTAAGTGGCGAGAATAGTATATCGAAATAGTTTCGGTACGTTTTGGTTATAAAAACACAATTGTAGTTGTTTTATTCTTACTTAAAGGGGAATAATTTTATTCGGTGTGCTTAAGTGCCGGGAAATACTGTACTGTATACTTAAACCTTTTTTTATAAAATGTACGTTCGGGTTTTGAGTCTTTCACTTTTCACTTCCAAAGGAAATCCCAAGGCGAATTTATACAAGGTGGTGTTGATGGCGAATTTCGATTTTCGCCGAGGTACGTCTTAATGTCAAAATGATGTGTTTGTTGTAAAATGAATTCGCCTTGTTTACAACAAACACATCATTTTGACATTCAGTAGTACCGCGGCGAAAATTTAATTCGCCACCAACACCACCTTGTATAAATTCGCCTTGGAAAATCCTCTAAAAATAAATGCTTCTAATGTTTGAGGTATACAGGTTAACTAAATAAGTGCTTTAAAACAACTTTTATGGTAATTGAAAATCACATAACTCCTATTATTTTTCATTCATTACTTTTATAGCCACTTACCCAGCACGAACTTGGCAAACAATCCCACCGCTGTAATGGCAATTTGACTAAAAATATACCATAAGCCTGAAGGACACCGCAAACGAGAGAATATCCAATCGATGTTATATCCCATGGCGAGTTGCTGCTGTGGTCGGGGCTCTTGCTGAGGCTGAACGTGAAACTGGCGCAGCGCGAAAGCGATGATGGGCGCGATATTGTTTATTTTTTATTTTTTTTTTTTGTTGGTGATGAGTTTGGGATGATTGAAGAAATAATAGAAAAACACAGTAAAATTAACAAATGATGAATTAAACAATTGCTTTCGCGGGTTTTATTTGCATTTATAGTTTTTTTTTCAAAAATCACTTAAAATTATGACGTAATAATAAAAATAATAATTCCACCATAACTTAAAATCAATCAGTACCGGAAAAATTATCTATTAATGTATATACATAAGTTGTTGCTCTTAATTTGTTGCACAAACGAAAAATGCAAAAAATTACGTCTTGCACAACGTCAACGTAACGCGGGCGAATGCTTAAAATTGCTTGACAAAATAAATGCGCGTAATATTTTTTAAAAATATAGAATTTTTTCTGACAATTTCACAAGGACTTTTATAGCAGAAAATTCGTTGAATATATTTTTTTATTATTCTAGATGCTAAAGTACACAGTTATTTAATTGTACCGTATTTTAAATACTACACGCATCACGCGCCTACTCATACTTAGGGCCGTTTTCTCAAATAGGTTTTAAAATTTATCTTCCCTTTAAACACAAATTTTGTTATGAAAAAAGTGCATGTTTTGTCTACTTATCCTTATCGGGCTCACGCCATTCATAATATTGTCATTTTAAGCAACCTTCTACTTTTCAGAGCAACCATCTCCCCTGACAAAGCATCAAAGGGCAGAGGATGAGCCGTTTGGCCTTATTGGAGTGCAATATTTTAAGAAACGAACACAGAATTTTCCTCTTCAGCTAAGTTTTCAAAAGAATCGGTGTTGCTGTATGGCGCGCGTGTACCTTTAGTTAACCTCTACAACATTTGTAGGTGGGCAATTTTTGCTCGCGAGCAACGCCAGCGCCGCAGTTCGTTTACGTATAGGCCCGTTTACACGCAACTTTGGCGTTGCGTTGGCGTTGGCGTCGCTTCGACAGCTGACTATGAATACATGCATTTATAAGAAACTCTCCACATGACCAAAGTTGGGCAAAGCCAACGCCAACACAACGCAGAAAGATGGCCAACTCTCAACTTTTCGCGTGCGTCGTTCGTCAGTCAGCTGTCCAAATAATCAAAATTATGTGATTTAATTTTCCTTTTTAAACCAAATGCGGGCAAGAAATATAGTTTTTAATGAAATTATTGATTTAAAATTTTGATTTATCTGCCGCTAATATGTTAATTTAGTGACCAAAGTATTCTCTGCTAAGCGTTCATTGTAGCAAGCATGGGCGTTACTCGCGCTGCTGTCAAAGCGACGCCAGCGCAAACGCAACGCCAAGGTTGTATGTGGACCAGCGTTGCTACTAACAATTTTTTCCCCTACCAATTTGTTTCCCAAATCCGACCAAACTTGTTTACAACCTTCCAAATAAATTTCAATTACAAAAAAGCATTCTGAAAGCATACAATTCATTTATTTAATTCTGTATCAATGACAAAAATTTTTTTATTGATAAATTTAAACTTTTTCACCAATAAGAGACGTATTTGCCGCAATAAGAGAGAGGCCGAAGTGCGTGAGTGCGAAGAGCTTGAAACGACAGGAAAAACGCCCGAAAATTTTACGAAAGAGTTAGGCGACTTACGGAAGGTTTTAAGACCAGGGCGACTCTTGCAAGAACAACAATGGCGTACAGTGACAGTTGTCCAGAACGCGCTGAAAGCTATAGCTGTTTTCTACCAAACGGGGTTTCAGACAGGGTGACTTCCTTTCATGTGATTTCTTTCATCTGATGGATAAGATAATAAGAGCTGCAGAACTGAACCGCTCAGGAACATTTTTTTACAAGAGCGTGCAATTGCTGGCGTACGCCGCACTAAGGGGTATTTGAGCCAAAAAACCCGGTCAAAATTATTTAGGGGCCTATATTATCTCAAAATACAATAAAAACAATATATAATCAATATTTTGCATTTATCAATAAAAATACATTAAAAAAGGGAAAAAAATTTTAAAGTAAAATTTTTAGAAAATTTGATTTTATTCGGAGTCAGTGCCATCCGATTCGCTGTTGCCATCCAATTCGCTGTTAACATCCGAATACTCTTCATCATCATCAATATCTTCAACAGTATTGTCGTCCGACCTATTTAAGTTCGTTGCAATCAAAATGGTGTTTGCCTCGGGGGAAAATGGCAAGATTTTCTTTTTATTCTTTGGCCGACTCGAGCTGAGAGAGGATCGGATGTTAAAAGTAATCTATTTAAAATGTCTCTGTTGCACTTAGTCCTCGGAAATTTTCTTGCAAAGTCTACCCGATATTTGCGAATATGCTTATTTCTCGCCTCAGCGGCTTCCTCGGACAATTGTCCAATTGGCAGAATTGCTTCTGCCATCACTTGCGATCCGTGCATCAGAATTTTGTGGACTGTAGGCGACATTAGATGCCATCCGTACAATTCCACATACAGTTTGGCAGTGTCTTGGGCATAATCATAAAATTTTTGGTGATCAACCTCATGGCCACTTGAGATTACCTCAAGAATCACTTCAAACTTATTGATTGATTCCAAGTTGATGCCCGCCTGGACGTATTCCCATCATTGCTGTTTCCAAAGCCAGCTTTAGGAACATCAACAAGTAGACTTATTTCTTCTCTGAAAGATTTCCGTAATTTCTATTTTGTTTCTTTAACAATCCTTTTCTCTTCCTGTGTACTGAGAGCCCAAACTTTAGGGCTTCTTTTTTAACAGCACCTTTCTCTAGTTTGTTCAAATCCTTTGATGTCTAGCCGCATATATAACATCGCATAGTTGATGCAGTTTCCGTTGCGGAGTTGCAGACCTTTCCGTCTACCATTGTCAGCAAAATATTGTGACTGATTTTCACTGATATTTCACTGTCTACAGTTTCCTTCAGATTTTTAGCGTTATTTTCAATGTATTATAAAAGAAAAAATTTAAGCAAAAAAAATATTTTTTGAAAAAATTTGTCTTTGACTAAAAAAAATTTAAAAAGGTTGGGGTGGGTCGCGGGGAGGTTTTATTTTTCATTCAGATAGGCAAAGGTTCAAACTTTATTATCACATTTTAAATGTAAGGTAACAAAGCCCGACACATAAACAAAAACACTATTGTTTTAAACTTTTGTTAAAAATAACATGTTTTTAAGAAGGAAATTTTCAATTTCAATTTTTCAAGTATAAATGCGGAACTTTGATGAGAAATTAACTGTAACATATTTTTATACAAAGCACATACCTTCAACATCCATATTCAGTACGAATTTTTCTGGTAATTCACCATACGAAGAGATATTAACACAGAGAAACACGCGTTACACACAAAGGCTAGGTTCCGACTGATTATGTGGCCAGACGCAGTAAAACTCGCGGGTTTGGGGGCGGTGAACCGGTTATCGTATTTATTTAAACATGCATTGTTTGTGTCATTTTATGAATTTTAGAAAAACCACTTTTGACCGGTTTTTTTTACTCAAATACCCATTAGTGCGCCGATGAGATCGACATCATCGGTATCAAAAACCGCGAAATCTGTTCTGCCTTTTCCAAGTTAGATAAGGAAGCAAAGCGAATGGGTCAGGTGGTCAACGAGGACAAGACGAAGTATCTCCTCTCATCAAACAAACAATCAGGGCATTAGCGTCTTGGCACCCACGTCACTGTTGACAGTTATAATTTCGCGAAAGTGGAGAATCACTCTTGCCAACAAGTGGTACTTTGGACTGAATAGGCAATCCAGGAGTAAAGTCCTCTCTCGACGTACGAAAACCACGCTCTATAAGTCACTCATCATGTCCGTGCTGGTATATGGCGCAGAAGCATGAACAACATCCGATGTGGCAACTCTTGGAGTATTCGAGAGAGGATTTACGGACCTTTACGCGTTGGCGACGGCGAGTACTGCAGACGATGGAATCATGAGCTGTATGAGTTTTACAATGACATAGACATAGTGCAGCGAATTAAAATACAGCGGCTCCGCTGGCTTGGCCATGACGTTCGAATGGACACCGACGCTGCAGCTCTGAAAGTATGCAACTCGGAACCCGCTGGTGGCAACAGCGGAAGAGGGAGGCCCCCACTGCGATGGAAAGACCAAGTGGAGAAGGACTTGGCTTTACTTGGCATTTCTAATTGGCGTCAGTTGGCACAGAAGAGAAACGACTGGCGTGCTTTGCTGAACGCGGCCAAAATCGCTTACGCGGTTACAGTGCCAAATAAGAAGAAGATAATACGTTAACATCCATGCCATTTTGTTATCCGGATTATGCGTATATTAAAAAAATCCGGATTGAACCCTGTTTATATAAATCCATATTTCTTCAAAACACTAAAACACAGTTTTGTAGTAAATTTAACTAGAAGTATTGCACTACTAATGAAGTACCTAATAGGTGGCAGCCACAAAATCAAATATTCATTAATGAAATATTAGGGGTGTTCTCTGAGTCTTGCAAAGCCCTTGCATGGTGCACAGATTGCACGGATTGCACGGTAAACATCGGTTTTCGTATGGGACAGCTTTGCAAACCGTGCAATCCGTGCACCGTGCAAGGGCTTTGCAAGACTCAGAGAATACCCCTATTGATGTGAGCGTATTTTCCTTTTTATTTACACAGTTTAAAAAGGTCTTTAAACATCCCGAGCCGTTTTATTTTATCTCAACCAGCATGCGTGAGAACAATGACAACTGATAACGAGAGCTTGCAGGCAGCAAACATTGAAACGTCACACTTTCCTGATACCACAGAGGGAGTTCAGCATACGCATGTTACTTATACAACACCAATATCTATTTACATTAGGGCTGTGCAATTATTCGATTACTCGACCAAGGTGGTTAATCAGTTTTCCGGTTAATCAATTACTCGATTAATTAAGATTTTGATTACTCGAAACGATGATTAATCGAGTTACTTGATATATGATTACTCAAAAAAATTAATTTTGCTCGTTAAATGAGTTTGCTTTGGAAAATGCTTTTTTTTCTTTTTCACATTCTGTAAATGAAAAAATTATTTTTGCAAACAGAAACGTTGTTTTCAAAGTATCAAGGAACTTCAACTGCTTTATATGTAAACAGTACTTTGAAATGTTGATTACTCATTTTACTCATAATGTTGATTAATCATAAATCAAATTACTCATATATTTTTGTTTTTGGTTAATCAAAATCTTGGTTACTCGAGTAATTGAACTTTTGAGTAATCATAATTTCCAATTAATCGAATAATTGAGTTATCTACTTTATGATTAATTAAAATTTTGAATAATCAATTAATCGCACAGCCCTAATGTACATACATACATAAATATGTATATGAATATACATATTTATAATGTCCATTCGCGCTCTCGAGTGCTAAACGAACTTTACAAAATACATAACTCTGCATTTTAAACATACATATGTATGTATGTACGTTTTTTTCTGTCGACGAAAATTTTATATTTTTTCGCTTCTATTTCGTTGTCACTTCAATAAATTTTATAACATTTTAATGTAACTTACCGCTTTTAAGTAGCAAAATCATGCGCCATTCTCATAACTAAGCGTATAAATTTAAGGAATTAATTTCGGTAGCTTTCCTGCTGCGGCCGTCCCTGCCTCAGCTGCCGTTGTGGATGTCTTCACCCGATCGTTGTCGTTGTCGTCGAAAGTGCGCTACTCTTTTCATTACTAATTATAGCACAGAATTTTTAATATTTTCGAACGAAATTTTCTCGTTGTTTATGAATAAGAAGTATTATTAAAAATATGTTAAAATAACTTGGGGTTTCAGGAATTTTTTGTGCTACA
>NW_023459465.1:0-26637 GCF_013731165.1 Rhagoletis pomonella | reverse complement strand
TCCTCACGGGTGTTGCGCAAAATCAAAGAAATTAGCAAACCAACTGGTGAGCCTGTAGTAATTAACCGTAATCCCCGCAACCTGGAACGGCTGCGTATTGCACATAAGCCCAACGGATATTTTTTGGAAAAACCTGGCCGCTCGTTTTGGCATAAGTTAGAACTCAGCATAAGTGGGCGATATGTTACCGCGGAAGTAAGACACTTCGAGAACGGACCCATTATCGGCGCTAGTACGTCGGAATGGGCGATTAAGAAACATTTATACAAAACGTCTGACACTCCTGCCTTTGTAAATCTTGCTCGTGTGCTGGCAATGAGGTGCCTACAATCTGGTATTACCGAAATGGCCTGCAATATCAATGCGGTTGCTGGCGGTAAGGTGGACAAATTCCTAAAAACTTTAGAAGAAAACGGGTTAAAGTTACAGGAACCTGAACGCTTTGTCGCACCATTGCCATGGGATGCTGTGCGACATGAGAAACCGTGGGAAGTGTTGGAAGATCATTTAAAATCCAATCAACAGCCAAAGAAAGATGTGACAACAAAGAAAGAATAGATTATTTACAGTTTTCGTTAGCAATAAATTGTTAATTTTATTTTAACTGAATGTATGTTTTTAATTCATCGGCAACACATTTTCCAAAACAATGGACCAAAACCTCTCACAAGTTCCGGGAAATTTATTCGTATTTGTCCTTGATATCCTTCCACAATTTCTAGAAAGATACAATGTAGATTACATGGTCAAATGGGTAGTCTTACATAATTGAGCAGGTGCGGATCACAACTTACTCCTTTATTGACAGACTCGAAAATCGTAGTGGAAGCCACATCAAAAGCGCGTTCGAAGAAAAACACAGATGCCATAATACCCACGGCATAAGTGGATGTCCTTTTGAACAATGTATTGTAGATAACCTTCATTTTTTATAATTCCAGCGTTTTTCAGAGGACACACAGAAATCGTTTTACCCACTCACACAGTCAATTGTCGAGTAGCAGCTGTTGGCAGAACGAGTATCAAATTAATGACAGTAGGTAAAGAGCAATTCAAAAAATATCGATAAAATATAGATGGACAATGTAAATCGATTGTGACAATAAAGATCAAAAATAATAGGGGTCTTCATCTAAAGTGATAAATTGATAACATTTATCAGTTTATCCGCATTCTTGCATGAACGCAACTTGCAAATAGTTGCATAAAATTATTTATTATTTAACTTATATAGCTAGTTACATTTCATTCTTATTTCGTACATTGTGCTCATTTGCTTTTTACGTGTTCGTAGCAATAGCCACCAGCTGGTCCGGGACTAATTTTGCTGAAATTTATACATTAATCCACCAAAAATGTTTGATTAAGGGCCGGTTACTCAATGTCTGGTTAACACTAATCTCTGGTTAAACATCTTTATCGACGTTACCGACTCCCTGTTATATGAATGGAGTCGAATACGTCGATAACCGGCCCTAAGTGTTAAACTTTAGTTAAACAGATTTCCATACAGTTCATTTATCAAAATGATAAATTTATCATTTAATCAATTTCATCAGCAGTTTACCAGGGAAATGTTTAGTAGCGCTCACATCGTTTTTGGGGTGGGTGGCGGAGGGGGAGAAGGCGGGGACCCCCAAACGCCCCCCCAGGGAGGGGGACAGTCCCCGCTTTCCAAAAAGGCGTAGTCCCCCCTTGGGCTCCTCCCACAGTCCCCTAGGGAAAAGTTTGAAAAAGGGGGAAAACGGAATTTTCTTAGGCAAACTGAGCAGATTGAAGTGGAATATGACCCAACTAACAGAAACCATGGGATTTTTTAATAAAAGAAATTATGCCAAATTAGATATCGGGTGATTTTGAATAAAGAATAAAAAAGTTAATTAAAAAGAGAAAAAACAAGTTTTTATAAAAAAAAATTCTTTTTAACAAATGTATTTTTGCGTTGGGATTATAACCCTCAGGCAGTAGAATTCTCCTTTCTGTGTTGCCAAAGAAAGGGGCTGAACACCTCTTGCAGAGAACACCTTTCTGCGTAGGCGGCCTTCGGCCGCACTTAGGGATTATAACCCTCAGGCAGTAGAATTCTACTTTCTGTGTTGCCAAAGAAGGGGGGCTGAACACCTTTTGCAGAGAACACCTTTCTGCGTAGGCGGCCTTCGGCCGCACTTAGGGAATATAACCCTCAGGCAGTAGAATTCTCCTTTCTGTTTTGCGAAGAAAAGGAGCTGAACACCTTTTGCAGAGAACACCTTTGTATTTTTTTAATGCTTACTGGGTTGTATCCTATCTTCTTTTGTCCCTCATTCTTTTGCATATTTTGGAGTTTGACAACTGAACTCCACCATTTAATTTGCATATGCAACCAAAGTCAGACGCGTGATTTTGAAGGTGTTTTTATTTAACGAATTGTGATTAATTGGTTAATATTAAAGTCATAAAGCAAGTTATAACTAATCGAGTAAAGTGTAAAGTGAAGGGGAATACAAAAATGTATTGGTGAAGTGACTGCTTTAAGGAGAATAGGAGTGATAAATGTACGCTCATTTCCGAATTTTACAAAAAAGGGCATATTTCAAACCCAATTTGTAAATAAATTAGTGACCAAAATTTACAAAAGTGAGTGTTAAAATAATGCGTAGACCCTTGACTACAAGTATGTGGATTTTTTTTTTGGATCGGGCCACCCCTTTGGACGGAATAGCCCGAAATAATTGTGAGCGCTACTAAACCCCACCCGTTTATCACTTTAAATGAAGACCCCTAAAAATTAGAATTTTCGGTTACTTAACCACTTAAGCGAGGTTTACACAATCAAACATATGTGACAATTTCGCTTGAGGCGAACATAACAGTCAGAAATCGAAAATGATTGTTAACCAGAGAACATGTTTGTGTCGAGCGGTTGGTTAAGCGTCGGTAGCCATTACACCATGTTATCACACATGTTTTATCGTGTAAACCCCGCTATTCATTCGAATGATTTGAATTCTTGCCAACGATAAAAAAGTTTTCGTTAAATTTAGCGAGCTGATCACTGAAGCCAGAATTTACAGTTTATGCTTCATCGACGGAATCTTGAAAATACAATTGTTACGACTTTCAACTTATTTTCGTGTAAACAAATTGAAAACAAACATTTGTGTGTAAAGCCAAAGTTCAAGTGCAGTCAGGCACGCTATAAAATGGTAAACCGACGTTTTACTTGACTTTGAGGATCTTTTGATTCATGAAACTTTATAAATGAATTATAAACCTTATAAAGTTATAGTTATTTAAACATTGTAAATTAGCTGTCAAAATATGTATGATAATAATTATGAATTATATATGAATTATTCATGATACAAAAATTAAAACGTAGTTTTACTTCTTCTTCTTATTCGCCATTGCTCCCATTTGACGTAAACTGTGCTTGAAGAAATTACAGAAAGGTTATTTACATAAAAAAAATTTCAAATATTATTCAAAAAAATATATTCATAGCAAAGAACGTAAATAAAAAGAAGGGACAACTCGTTATAATTGTGGCGAAAGTGCGCAACAGGGGCGTGCCTTCTCTTTTCATCCAATCAAAAAACGCACCAGGGCAAAAGAGAAGGCACGCCCCTGTTGAGCACTTTCGCTACAATTATAACGAGTTGTCCCTTCTTGATATCTACTCATTTACATATTTCTAATAAAGTTATCGGTTTAAATGAATAACGCTATTGAAAAAAATTTATTTACTGGCTGTATCCACATGACCGAAAATCATGCTTGCGTTCTACTTTTTTCTTTCGCATCGGGATAGGGTTTTATTAACAGGGCATTTGGGAGCATACTTTTTTATTTGTAAAATGTCGCCAAAAAGAAGGTTAAAGCTTTTCAGACTAAATTTGTACTTTCCCCTAAAATAAACCATGTTTCAACTCTGAAGAATTATGCGAAATGAGAAAATACCTGTGAAACAACAAACACGATAGTTGAAAGCATGCGAGATCTTGCAAATCGCTCGGTATGCGAGAAAGAGTATGCTTCGTACTTTTTGCGGTCTACACGAGCGGGATCTCGCATGCGTCGTCACACAAGCAAGATTTCCCAGCACGTGAAGATGGCCGGATATACATACAGGCTGCGTTTCTATATACATTCCAGATGATCCCATTTCACAGCCAGAATAAACAGAATGCGTTTGAAATATACGTAAACATATCATAAGGAACGTTCTAAAAAACAAGTAAACAAAATAGTTTATTCCAAACGTTCAGAATGAATAAAGAAATGCAGCCACAATAAGCAGAGAACGTAAAGTAAATATACGTTCTCTGGCAAAGCCACACAGTTTCACCTGGCATCAGCTTTATATTCAACTTCACGATTGTATTTATCGATTTTTAAATCGCTTTGTGTGCTATTGTGAATGATTTTTATACTTTTCTCCAGCACTTTATCATTGAATTCCCTTCACTAATTTTAAGATCACAGAATCTGTTTTGAGTTATAAATAAATCAAACAAACAAGTTTCAGTCAACCCGGCAGCTAGTTATTATATATACAGTTAAAACATTAATAATTTCATTTATTTTGCTCCTATTTGAATTGAACAGTGATAAAACATGGTTGATTTAACTGATTCATCATCACCATTCCAGCAAAGCATTCCCAATTTGGCATTCTATGTACCGGCTGTTGTTGTTTTTGGGCTGGCAGGTAAGTGAATGGAAATGAATTAGATTATATCCTAAATTACATAGCAATATTTGCCATAAACAATTATATGCATGCAGTAATAATACTTTATCAACGTTGCGCGTCTGTGCTAGGATGCTTCTCATAATTGGAAACCACCTGCCAATCAAAAATAAAGCCAATAAGCATTACGCTAGTGTGTTGTAGCCGAAAACCGGTTGTTTTCTTTTTCTTATTGGATTCTGCGGTCATTCACACTATAGTTTGTAGAAATAGCATGTTTTTTAATTCTTTTTATTCCTTTGATATTGAAATATTTTCTCCAAGATCATAGATATGTTTTAAGCAATGCAAGTTCTGCTCTTATTCCATCGTAGTGAGTTCTTGCATCTATTTGTCTGATGATTTGTTATTTGTCCTGCTCGATCTCTATATTTCTTATCACTTCATTCATAGGCTGCAGTTTAAGTATACATTTAATTAGTTATAGAATGTATGAAATAGCTTATTATGGCTACAAAAAATTAGCGCTATTCTGATATCTTTAAAAGATGCTAAACTTGAAACCTAAATGTTTTGATCGTGAAAAATACATGGCGGTGGTCTTAAAAGCGCAACGCGGCTGTTATAAGTCAACGCGTTATTGCTATCAATATTCGATTTTTGAATTGAAAATTGAATTCAGACCATTAATGGTCTTATCTGTACACATATGCACATGTATGTATGTACATATGTACCTGTGTACATGCACAGTATAACATTTTCTTGCTCAGATTTTAATTTTAATAAGTGCTGCATGCTGAGATGTGTGAACAGACATATTTAAGCTGATAAAGAGTGCCGTTTATTTAATATAAAGGTCGAACACATTGCCTACAATCGCTGCGCCTTTAAAGGCAGAGCTTTTCCATATCTTATCACAATTCATTGATATGTATGTACATACATATGTATGTACATACATACATATGTATTCCTTCCTTTTAATTTTGTGCTCATACCAAAAAATATTTTTTTTTGCATTAAAAACTTCAGCGTCCTACATACATACGTATGTACATACAGCCATACTATTTATTTATACACTGTGTTTGCTGACCATCGCACGCGTGTTGGTGGTCAGCAGAATGCTGACGTTGTCAAAAAGTCTGCACGGTTCAAATAAATAATAAATACATAGTTATTTATTGTTTTTGAGCTGATTAGCGTTATATTTCTTTGCATTTTGCTTAAGCATCAGTACATGCACGTACTGTTTTTGCTTTAAATACATAGGTGCATATCTATAAAGCACAATAAGCCAATACGTCGCCTGACCCTTAATTGCGAGCACATTGATTTTAAAGAAAATCAGTACATTGGTAAATGAACTACTACGTGGCTGTGCTTGCAAGAATTGTAATTATTTATTAATTGTAGTAAGTGTTTTAATTGGTACAGTGCTATAAACTTAGTGGAAATTGAGAAGATATGTACATGCGCTTGTTCAAAAACATTAATTTGGCATTGGTGGCTGATTGTGATCTGTAGAAAGGATGGAATTTTTATTTTTTTTAATTTATTTATAACTACAAAGCTAAATTGTAATCGCTAATTAAAAAATCTAGTACATATTAATTTAATCCTAAGGAATGTAGTGTTTATTATGTTCCGCAGACTTTTCGGCCTTTAACTTATTACACATAAGATAAACATGCGTTAAAAAATAGATCGGAAGATTCAAAAGTTTAAAGTAATCATTAAAAACAAAAAAAAAAATTCGGTTACAAAATATTAAAAAAATTCTCGCAGCCGGTAGGATTCGAACCTACGCTCCCAGAGGGAATCTGATTTCGAGTCAGACGCCTTAACCACTCGGCCACGACTGCTTGCTGGCCGCCGTTGCTTAAGTTACCATTTGAGTGAGCTGCTTTCGCTAGCGTTTTATCTCTTGTGTATATTATAGCGTAATACCAGCACTGCCAGACGATAGCAAATGAAAATTCGCTAATATTGATTTGCTGCGGGATTTTTTTTCGTTTATCAAATTCAAGTTCAATTCACAATAATAATAACAACACTTTAAATAAACAGCTCATGTGTATTGAAAATGCACTTTTTAGTTTTGTGCATTGAAATTTTAAATCCGGTAAAAATTTATATACGTACATATCGTCGTTTAAAGTAAAAAATCGCGTATGTGAGGTTTCATAAATTATTTTCTAAAGAGTTAAAACACTTATATTTCAAAAAGGTTCTCTTTTTTTATAAAGAAATCGCATTTCTGGCTAGTATATTTCAGGACGAATGGATAGCGATTGAGCCCAGAGCTTGTGTGAGCAAATCCAATTTTTGGCAGCAAATGTAAGTTACGCCGTTTTTCACTTTAAACGACGATATATCAAGCCCTAACCGCCAAATAAACGTAAGCGACATTTTTTTCAAAATTTTCTTTTTGACGCAGAAATGTATCTAGATGCTCTAGGAATATTTCTGCATCAAAAAGAAAATTTTGAAAAAAATGTCGCTTACGTTATTTTGGCGGTTAGGGCTCGATATTATTTTAAAATAAGAAAGAGCATTACGAGGGAGTTTTATTTTTACAGACGTATTGCTAATCAGATATCCTATATAATATATTTATCACACAAACGTTACACCATTTTACTGTTTTTGTAATTTGTATGATCGTACGATGTATTCGTCCCTTCCTCCCTGCAAGCACATCCCACTTGAACTCGATACATCTGTATATGTATACCAGGGTGGTCCAAAAATAAATGCGGGAAACAAATTTAAAATGTTAAGCTCTCTAGGATTTTTCAACGCCCATGAAGTTTTTCACGTGCATACATGCATATTTTATATGGGAAAAAAACACTTTCGTAGAATGGTTTTGAGGCAGTTCTAAATAATTTTTTTCGAACAAAAAATACGGGTATTTTTGCAATCCATTTGGATACATTCTAGGGGGTGAGAGCTTAACATTTTAAACTTTTTTAGACCACTCTAATATGTATATACTTATGTATGTATGTATAAAATAAACGAATTTCTTTCCTTTAAATAAAATATTTTTGTTTTTCCAATTTAAATAATAATTACCTAAAGAAAACAAACCTAAATAAAAATCCAATGTACTGTAAAATAAGTATTGCCTTAGAATTTCGTTAAAGTGCCAATTAACAACATCTCTCAAACAAGTGCTAAGCGTATTGCATAAGGAATATCTAACAAACGCAAGCAAGACACTTTTGACAGACAAATACTTTGCTCACAATGGCTGATGATCCGGCAAATCAAAAACAATTTGCCGAGGATGTTGCAGCACTTGCTGCTGCCGGTTCAGGTGACCACCTTGGCGATATCGGTGGTGATTATAAAATGCCCAGTGTTGATGAGGTTTGGAAGTTGATCGAACAAATGGAGGGTATTAGCGATGAGGAAAAGGCGAATTTGAAGGAGAATCTTTATAATCCACAAGAGGGCACAGCTGAAGATTTTATGCGACGCTATGCACAACCGGGTCCGGTGCACTCTTCCTGGGACTATACGATTTTCTTTGCAATGATTGCGGTTATCGTGCTCGTATTTGGTAAGCCAATGAAAATGGAAAGATTGTATGCCATCAACCAATTTATTTAAAATTATTAATTGGTATAAAATTCGCAACTTATAAAAGGCAGAAACATATTAAATTTTTAGTGAATTCGAAATTGTGTACAAAACATTAGTAGGATTTTGGTAGAAAACGATTATTTGTTAGGATAACGACAGGATATGTATGTATAACAATTGTGACAGTTTTTCTCTTGTTGGCTAATTTTGTATGTATGTATGTATATTTGAACTCTCGACTTTCAGTATATGCATATACATACTATGTCCATTAGGGTGGGTCGATTCTTTTTTTTTTTACAAAATCGCATAGTATTTTCGGAATTTCGAGCCTGCACATGTTCAAATGAAAAAATTACCTTTTGACAAAATTCAACAATATTGAGCTTGAGGCCGTTATTTTAATGAAAATTTTAGGGGAAAACACAACAATTTACATTTTGGTAGAAGTTATAGCTGCTATTTCGGAGATCACCACATCTCCTCATCAGACTCCTTCAACGGGGACAACAAAATTATAATTTTTTCATTCCTTGCCTGTTTATGTACAATGAATCCTTTTCTTAAAAGTTCTCTATATAAAAGGTCTATATTTTAGTTTCTGACATTTGTAATATTTGTTTATTTATGCATTAGTACTTTTTACAAAAACCATATAGATCCAAATTTCAAATTTTGTGCAATATTAAAAAAAAAAACTAACAAATTCTGGCCAAAATTTCGAGCTTCTTGACTCAATTTTTCAGAAATATTTTGAGAACGCAGTTTTTTAGCTAGGACTTACCGGTGATTTTTGGCAATTTTTTTGTGGAAGGTGTTGCTCCATATAAAAAATCTTCGTATGGAAGAAAAAGCAAAAAATTTATAAAAATCAACGGCAAGTCTACTTCCACCTCATTTTACTAATATTGAATGGACTACAAAGCTGTAGACTCAAAATCTTTCTAAGAAAAAAAAGTAACTGAAATTAAGTAACAAAAAAAAAAGAAAAAGTTATAACTTGCCAATATGTGGTGCGTTGTGGGCTGTATTTTTGGGTGTAAATATGGTAAGTCAATTAAATTAATTAAGTCTTGTCTTGTAACGTCATGTTCGATTTTTTCTCCGTCGACTTCACTATTCCTAAGCAATTTATAGTTTCATTACACTGTCTTTTTTTTTCTTTTTTAAACGCGAAATTTCTTTTTTCTTTTAACAATTATAATTAAAATATATTTTGAAGAACGTAAACACGGCACTTACAATTGAATATATTAACAGCTTCATGTCGTTGGCATTTGCATTTTATTTTTAAGGTTAAGTGATTTATAAACATTCGCTCTCAACACTTATTGAAGGTTTATTTGAAAAAACTTTAAATAAACTTAATATTAAAAACAACCTTTTAACGTTTATTATAGCAACTTACTTCAAGTTATTTTTTAAAAATCATTTGCTGAAATGCTTGTTTGTTTGATACAGAGAAACAAAGAATTAAAAAGTCTGAAGTTTCCGAAATTCTTTTAAAACGCTGTCGCTAATAACTTCATTTGTCTCCATAGGCTTTACTCATCGACCATATCAATGCAATAAACTACATGCATACACACATATGCATGTATTCATAAAAACCACTAGTTTGTAGACTGAAATCGTTGTTAAAAGGGAAATCAGGGCCTCCGATAAGATTAATGCACACAAAGTAAAAAAAAAAATATGAGCAAAGATAAAATAGAAATGGAAAAATAAAGAATTGAAAACAACAAGGCGCTCCGACTTCTATGCGGCTATCAGTATTCTTAGCAATTTTGCTCTCCCACTTGCACTTGCTGGTTTGCCTCAAAAAACAACCAGTCGCTAGCTCCCAGTGTTTGACACCGCCAAAAGCGGACGGTCGGGTCGGTCTCTCCGCTTGTTGAACTCACATTTGTTGGCAGTCGAACGCAAACACTTAACACATTCGTACATCAAAGTTGTTTTTAGCATAACTCGCTCGTTGGCGTGTACAAGCCCACAAATTCGTGTATAGATTCTGCTAATACGGCAGGGAGCACATGCTCTGAGCGATTATGGCTACCGGTGGCGGTGAACATCTGCACATAATCGATCAGCTACAAAGCACTGTACAATCGATCATACGACAAATCGGGGGTGATAATAGCTATGCCCAACGCCTCCTCAACAAAATACACGCGCTGCAGGAGAAGGTCGAGTCACTATCCGGGCAGGAGCGTATCGAGTTCCTACACAATGCTAAGGATACCTTGCGTAATACTATCGAACATGCCGAGCAGAAGCTAATGCAATATACGAACTTTCAGCAGGCCTACAATTATTCGATCGTGGCGGCTGTGATATTTACGGTGCTGTTAGTTATCGGTGCGTTGACTATGTGTTGTGCTTAATTGTTGCTTTGAATTTTTCTTTGTTTTAAGTTTGATTGTTGTGCTAATAAGTACACGAAATGCTTTGCAAATTTATTAGAAAAGCTCGCATGTAGGGGAGAACAGTGATTTTCTAGTATCGTTGGGTTTAAAGGTTCATTTTGTGTTAGTTTTTTATGGCCACACGTTCTGTGTATTGGGTTTGATAGACTGTAAAGACTACAAGTGGTTACACTAATATTAGGTTTGTTATTTTTACATTTTCGGGCTGGTTTCAGGCAAATGAGCATAAGTATGAAATTCTCGGATATCAACAGTTTTCAATAATTCGCCTGGAAAAATACTTCGGGCGCTCTTGGGCTAGTAAGAACCAAAAATTGCTATCTCAAAGTGGCTCTCAGTAGCCCGAGAATCCACCAAAGAAACAAAATGGGTAGTTTCGGGCAGTCAGGGACGAACAAAATAACAAACCTATTATAATTCATTGGAATATTACAAGAAGAAATTGTTTGCCCTATGATTGTATGTATTTTTTTTTTCTTTGAAAAAGGCAAGGTTATCGTAATTACAGTGAAAGTTTATTGCTACAATAATACTGTAATTACTTCAGATCATATAAATATACCAACTTTAACTACCAAACTTTTTCAGTTAACTGCGAAAGTACCAGACGTACCACAGTTTTTTTTGCCAGTCATTTTCAAAGCATTTCTTGGCTGGTAACCGAAAAAGGTGAAGACAAACAAAGAATTAACATGCGTGTGTTTTGATTGCATTTCGGCTTTGTGCTCTTAAACGAATAACTTTTAAAAAGAAAGTAGTTTGACGAGTTTTATTGCATGTTTTGTTTTCGGCCTCGGCACGTAGTAGCCAAGTTTTGAAATCACTGATTTGTTTTGAAGCGCACAAAGCTGTGATTTCTCGGCCAATATTTAAGCTCTATCTTCATATTTGTTTAATAATTCATACATACATATGTAAACCTCTAATACATTATTCTGGCATAAAATATTTAGGGTAAATATGTAGTTAGGTAGCACAAGAAAATAACCAAATCCGTATTTTGTAAATTAACAACTTGATCTGGGAAAAAATGGCTACAATGTGAGCAAGACCCACCCAGTGGATACTATCAGGAGCTGAAAGCACTGCCAAGAGGACATCTTGATGGTCGAGAGGCCTTCCAATCTGCATATTGTTTTCTTTTTATTTTCTATTGAGTGACCCAAATTAAAGGCCTTCTGATATCCATCATACTCCCAGTAGATAATTTGAGGAGCTAAAAGCCCTTCCAAAAGGCCTTCTTGATATGCCTTTCGAATTTACAAGACTGCGGTTTCCAGATCGCTTAGTTTTTGCAATGACAGTAAACAAGAAATACTTTAAAATAAAACCCAAACTTTTATCGAAAAACAAATGTATGATAATTCCCTTGGAAAATGCGTTTATTCTTTGAAGTATTAAAAACGTGTTGTGAAATAATATTAGAGTTATTAGATGGATGAAATTTAAATATTACAACGTGGGTATTTCTACTATTATATAATTTGAGATATTTTAATGCAAATAAACAGCCTGCTGTGCCAAAAAGTTATTATTGAATTTCATTCCATAACACCCAAGCTATACAACTATCCTACCGTATTCTGCTATCACGACTATAGTTAAATTAGAGCAGAAATAAAATATAACATCTTTACATAAATTATATTTCATATTTGTATAAATAAAATATGTGGGGTGAAACCTGCATGTAAAAGCTAGTGCTAAATACTATGAGCCGTTTATTTTGAAAGTGGCATAAGTCACCTCATATCTCTTGTACTGTGCAGGGCTGCAAAAAAACGGGGCGGTTCAGTTCAGTGGTTCGCACCAATTAGAAAAAGCTTGTACCGGTTCAAGAAGCGGTTCATGAGTATTTCTGAACCGCGGTTCGGTTTGGTTCAAATGTTCAATTTTTTGAATGCCAAAGGATACAAATATTATAAAAATATGATAGATCTACGTACATATATAAAAATAAAAGGCTTTGTTATTTAGATCAAATTCAAATATCCACGTGTATAGTGGTGGAAAAATAAGCGCGACATTTTCAAAATTTTGGCAATTTTTTATTTAATGATTAATGTTTTAAGTATAGTGCATCTTCCAATAAAAACCTATCAGCTCCAAGTTTAAAAATTCGTGCAAAAATTTTTCAAAGCTTCATCCAACTTGCAAACTTTTTAATAAGAATTTCTGGAAAAAATTTTAAGTTTTAAGTTGATTTTTGGCAATTTTTTTAACGGATTCTCTTCCATACATGTTCAGTGCACGCGTGATAATGTGAACACTGTAAAATCTAAATACCCCAAAATATGAACACTTTTTACAAGCTTTTATTTAACTTCACTTGTATGTATGTATGTCCTAGAATTTTGCAATCAATATTTAACAAACTTCCCGATGAGCTAGATACTTGAAACTTCAAAATTAGCTCAGAACCCGAAAATCAGACATCTTGGATTGTCTGAAAAAAAGGAACAAGTGTAACCATGAAGAAAAAGTAGAAAAAAATTTCTGAGGAGGTACATAACGCGTTTCATTCCTGTGAATGAAAGATTAGTTTTATTGAAAGAATTTTGGTTTAAAATTAACACTTAAAATTGTTTTGATAAAACTATTTCTGTACTCAGTTCTTTTTTGAATAAAACCATTACATTTTGTTTCAAAGATGTAAATATCCATCTAAAAATGCATATTTGGGCTAAAAGAGGGATATTTTTGTCTTAAATATGACATTCGCAAAAGTGAACAATTTCGCTTGGTCTTAATTAGTTCACACATTATCGAGGGTGCACTGTATATTCAACACATTTTTTGTATAAAAAAAAAGAGTAATACACTCAACAAACAGTTATTTAAAATCAACGCGATCACTGCGAAATTATAAAAATTTCAATAAACATATACATATTTAAGATTTGGACAAGTCGTGACAAAAACAACACACTCAGAATTTTGAATTAACACTCAAAATCTAAGCTTAATGTTGAAACCCTCATTTCCGGTAGGTTGAAGCTAACACTTAACCTCATATGTATGTACTTTTATACCTCTGGTCAAAAGAATATGAGTGCGATATTTGACCATTTTTCTTGCGATTCTTTAATCTTCATTATTTTTTTATAAAAGTATGGCTCCTTATATAACAACAACCATATCCAAATATCCAACTTTTTACGAAAAGTAGAAAAAAAATCTACAAACCTCGACAAAATTTCATTATAGTTTCAAACTTTAAATCAGAAATAAAAAAAATCCGAGGATGCAGTTTTATAGCTCATTCAACTTTAATTTAGTATGATAAGTTTTTGATTTTTTTTGCTGGTTATATGCATTTTCTTCCATATGAAAACATTTCAAGCATTTTTTTATATTAGCGAAATTATAACTCACACAGATGCCATAAAATTCAAAAATGTTTGCAGTTTTTTCCATAAAGTTGCATTAGGTTTGTTCGTCGAAAATCCAGCAAGAATTATCCAACACTCAAAATATCAGAGAGTAAGAAAAAATTCTCTCAAATTCTCTCTCATGTTGAGAAACTTGCAAATTTCTGCACGAACGCAAATTTGCAGGAATTTGCAAGTTTCGCTGCCAGCTGGCGTCCACGTTTGCATTTCAAACATAAAAAATTTTTATAGAATTTTTAAAATTCTTTCGGATGGCAGGATATACATGTATATTTCTTGTTGTTCTGACTTTCTTTAACATTCATTTCAATTTCTTCATCGTACTAGCTGTCGGGTTTCATAATCGACTCTGGTTGCAATTGCATTCCGATTGCGAATACCATTTTTTCAGCCGAATTAAGTTCAAATCATTGGAATTAACTAAATTAATTATATCAACAATTATTTACTTCCTTTTTTCATAAAAAAATCGCTCGTGTTTATAAATTTTTAATTTTAACGAACTAATTTATTCAAATTATTGTAGACAAAAATGCAACCATGCGCCACAACCACATGTTTTTCGTGTTGGCAAATTCTTGCTGGCAAAATTTTTTCCAGCAAGAATTTGCAACTTCTCTCCAAGAGAACTGTCACTTTGCTCTCACAATTTTTGAGTGTTGGATAATTTTTTGGTCTGCACGAACGCGATTTCGGCAAAAATCGTGATAATTCGTACAAATTCGTACAAATTTTTTGCTCGACGAACAAACCTATTTTTAGACAAAGTTGTGTACATATAACAAAACTTAAAAAATGCTTTAGTGGATTTTGAAACGACCGAACCATTTTTTGGGTGTGGTTTTCGGTTCGGTTTTAGCATTTCAAAATAATGGTTCGGTTCATGGTTCGGTTCGAAGCTCAAAAAAAGCGACGGTATGAAGAGGTATGAAATGACCTATGCCACTTTCCAAATAAACGGCTCATATAAACTTACACATTCACGTGCATTATAAATAAATAGAAAAGGCCATTCTAGAAAGCACTTTGGGAAGCACTCTTCAGCTCGTCTTGGGTAAGCATTTTAAAAGGAGTTCACTTAAGAAGGCATACCCAAATTGAATTTTGAACAGCCATTTATAATGTCAGAAAAGTAAATAGTATACGAAGCCAATTTGAAAAGTCAGTGACTTTTTGAATAAAAGATACAGTCATGTGAAAAATAATAAGGACACGACATTTTGGCTAATTTTCTTTTGTGGGTTTAATGTTTATTATTATAAAAAATACAGCTCAATATCAAACATATTTTAATTCAAATATTAGATGAAATAATTAACTTAACTCTCTTCGGCGTGCCATAAAATCGGAAAGTAAAAACTATGCTTATTGGCGTACGTTTTAATCCACATAAGCCTTATTTTGCAGATTGTAAATTGAGTTAAGGGCACAAAACTCATTCTAATTGCATATGTAGGTATATGAATTAAAAAATTATAGGTAAAGAGATACTTTATCACGGAATTTATCGCCTAACTTCACGTTAAGAAGGCTTACCTACGAAGCTCTTAAAGAATTGCTGCCTGTATGCCTTCTATTTGGCCATTTCGTATTTGTAATCTACGCTAACGTATAGGTTTATATTATTAAGCATTACAAATGAATTTCAGAATGCATTTTAAGTTGCAGTAAAACATTTGATACGAAACCTTAAATAAGAGCAATTTTAGAAGAACTCCTTCAAAAATGTGATATTTAACTTAGGTAAGCCTCCTTAAGTGAAGCCTTCCTAAAAGGCCTACCGAAGAACGGCTGAAAAAAGTGCTTCGCTGCATGGCTTCTAGAAGTTTTTTTCTATTTGCAATTTAGGCGAATGTGAAGTTCCAACAGCAGTCCGGTTTACAGGATTTAGTCAGAACTTACAGGAAGTCGTTCCTATTGACATAAAACCTGTAAGTGGGAACACATTTGAGAGAGTAACTGAGCAACTGTTCCTAGTCAGAAGTTACAGGATTTAGTCCGGAGTATTTTTTCCTGTAAGTTCATGAAAAGTGTCAAACGATCAGCTGATTTACATGTGCAAACAAAAACTGAAAGCGGTGAAAGCTAAGAACCTTTTATTTGTTAAAAAATGGAAGTAAACAACGAAATATTTGAATATGTATAGATTTTAATAATTATTCAGTGATATTTCAGCTAAATCAGTGTTGTACAAATGACATGTAAACAAACCGACTGACGTTTTTACAGGAAATAGTGCTTTTTGCGTTCCTATGCACTTATGCATCTGTTCTCCTTTTACTCTCATTTGAGAGCGTAAAATTGTAGTTTGACAGTTCCACAGGTTTTAGTCCGAAGTTCAAAGGAACAGACTAATTACTTCTTCTTCTTCTTATTTGGCGCTGTAACCGCCTAAGCGATTTTGGCCGAGTTGAATACTTTCAGAGCTGGAGTGTCGGCGTCCATTCGAACGACATGGCCAAGCCAGCGGAGACGCTGTATTTTAATTCGCTGCACTATGTCCATGTCATTATTCCATCGTCTGTGGTACTCGCCGTCGCCAACGCGCAAATGCCCGTAATCTTCCGCAAAATCTTTCTCTCGAATACTCCAAGAGCCGCCTCTTTGGATGTTGTCATTGTTCATGCTTCTGCGACATATACCAACACGGGCATGATGAGGGACTTATAAGAGTGTGGTTTTCGTACGTCGAGAGAGGACTTTACTCCTGAATTGCCTACTCAGTCCAAAGCAGCACTTGTTGGCAAGAGTGATTCTGTGTTTGATTTCAAGGCTGACATTATTATTGGTGTTAATGCTGGTCCCCAAATAAACGAAGTTTTATACTTTTTAAAATTTGTTAAATTTTTAATAAATTAAGGACTTTAATCTACTTCCGCCTGGCGTCATTTGCAATGACATTGAAAGTAAATGAATTATCTGTTTATTTTGCTTATTTGAAACCGCAATCGTGTCGTTGCTATGTACTCTGTGTGGGCAGGTCCTTTTGCCCTTGGCTTGTCTATCGTCTTGGTTGGGTTGAAGAGAATTGTCACCCTGACAACATGCAATTAGCAAGTTTTGCCATTTTGATTCCACAACTCGTCCAACCCACAGCCATTTGGCGGCTTTAATGAATTTCAATAGGTCATACAGAGAGGGACGGCTGTACTCTGAAATAGTATCTTTAGCTTCATCATTCCGAGAGCTGGGCACAGCTGCGACATAACCTATTGAAGAGCAAGCCGTCCTTTCGGCATGTGCTCCTACGGGCCAGTTCCCTATGCAGAGTGCCGTATGTAGTTCTCCCGAAAACATCTTTATTCGAAATCGTCTATGTTACTCAGTTATATAAAAGGACGGACATGGTGAAAGAGTGATTTTTGTTCGTCGAGATGGCGCTGCTTTTCAATTGCCTACCGAACTCAAACTAACACCTGTTGGCCAGACGTATTGTTTGGTTGAACTCCAGGCTGATGTTATACGCGGTCTTTCAAAGTAGTTCCAACAGTTACGTGTGTTGAGGCTTTTTGTGTGTTGCCAGGAGATACTTACAGCGCTCGTTCTAATATCGACAATCTGCATACGGAAGCAGCATAGCGCGTTTCTTGGATATGATGCCGCTGCAATTAGATGGGCAGCTCGTATTTCCAACTTCAAATTGAAGAAATCGCATGATAATGAATCGCCTTGTTGCCTACAATCTCGTTTGGTTTCGTACGGCTCGGAGAGGTCCTTAAACGGAGCTATAAGATGTTTTCTTTGCTATCCCAAAAGCAGTTTTAAAATCGGCGATAAGATAGCATGTGTAGAGTTGCTTATCCAAGGTAAAAAAACCTGAGGTATATAGAGAAAAATGGGAATTCGATCCAAGATATGAAGTTTGTGTAGGTGACGTGGTTGTTTGTAGTGTAGTGTTAACTCTCGAGAATCTTTTAATACCGGCCGAAACCGATTTTTCATGGGCGAGAAGGAAAAGAGAGTAGTAGTTTATTGGAGCAATTTTAGACGCCGAAAATTCGGTATTTGTATGTCTCCTTTAGTTTTCGCGTTTTTGAGAAATTGCATCCAAACTTCAATCGCGATTTCCCAAAAACTGCTGTAAGTAACATATGACAATCTTTTACCTAGGGTACAGGCCCAATAACATCCTCGTAATAGTGAGAGCCAAGTATAATTTTTTCTACATCGCTTCGCAACTGCGCAGAAGCACATGCCGGTAAAGAAAGGAAGTTCTTCGTGTTCTAGCGCGATTAATTGCCGTAATTGCTTTATCATTGCATATGCACATTATTTATTTTGTTCTATGCGTAAAATTTAACTCAAAACTTGAAAGCCTGTTTGAAATTCTGAGCTATGGCGTTCTTCCAGCAAACGCCATTTCATTTTATTTTTATTCTTCCAGCAAACGCCATTTCATTTTATTTTTATTACAACGCTTCTCAACTTGCAATGTTGTATGGCCAGACCACCATTTATACTATAAATGTAGCAAAGCTATTTATGGCAAATTCTAGATATCAACTTCGTTGTAGGCATCATATCAAAGAATAACAATTAGAAGACTATAGATGCCGCCCCGCCAGAAGAAATTAAATATTTCGCCTAAATAAATGCACGATTTACATACGCTACAGCGGAAATGGACGGCACGCCATTTATTTAAATGAAATTTACTGCTGCTATATGATTGTATGCACATATGTTACCCCTATTGCGAGTGTCGACTCGTACTAGATAAGCGACTGTTTGTCGATTATCGATTATCCGTGGTATTTTAAAAGTCGTTTTCTCGTGAGTGGGAATAGAAAATTTGGCGAAACTATTACAAATTTTTGACTTGTCGAACGCACCTACTTATATTAAATTATCAGGAAACATATGGTTGCAATTTTTGTAAACAAACAAAATTGCATTTTCCGAGTTTTGGTATTTATATGCTTTTTGGCTGCCTGCTATGTGACTTTATGATAGCGCCAACTAGTTTTTACTTCTAGAAATGTTCCTGGCGAACATTGAACGTTCACTTTCCTTTTTTCTCTATGGAGGCAACATGAATTTCAGTTTGTTTACAAATAAAACATAAACAAAGTCAGCTGGTGTGTCTTCTTCTTCCGGTTTTTGCAAGTAATTAGTCTGTTCCTTTGAACTTCGGACTAAAACCTGTGGAACTGTCAAACTACAATTTTACTCTCTCAAATGAGAGTAAAAGGAGAACAGATGCAGAAGTGCATAGGAACGCAAAAAGCACTATTTCCTGTAAAAACGTCAGTCGGTTTGTTTACATGTGATTTGTACAACACTGATTTAGCTGAAATATCACTAAATAATTATTAAAATCTATACATATTCAAACATTTCGTTGTTTACTTCCATTTTTTTTACAAATATAAGGTACTTTGCTTTCACCGCTGTTTGTTTTTGCTTGCACATGCAAATCAGCTGATCGTTTGACACTTTTCATGAACTTACAGGAAAAAAAACTCCGGACTAAATCCTGTAATTTCTTACTAGGAACAGTTGCTCAGTTACTCTCTCAAATGTGTTCCCACTTACAGGTTTTATGTCAATAGGAACGACTTCCTGTAAGTTCTGACTAAATCCTGTAAACCGGACTGCTATTGGAACAGACTAATAGGCTAATTTCCTGTTCGTTTACTTTTTTGCCTTTTCATCTCTTTGGGAGAGAATTTTCGCTTACTCTCTTGATTTTGATTGTTGGCTGGTGTTGGCTAATTTTGTTATCGAACGCAACTTGTGTTGGATAATTTTTGCTGACTAAAAGTTTGCCAGTACAAAATGAACGCTTATCTTGCATCAAAATGAACGCTTGCTCTCTCAATTTTTGTGTGTTGGATAATTTTTTGTCGTTATCGAACGCCATCCAGTAAAAATTTGGAAAAACTATTACAAATTTTTGACTTGTCGAACGCACCTATAGTCTTCTGTTCTTTTTTTACTGCAAGTTGAATTATTTAGTATCTATTCCAAAATTTTATACAGACAAGGCTAAAAAGTAGAAAATAAAAAGAACTTTTTAATATACAACGCTTTTATAAATGGACTAAAAATTAGACAATAATATTTCTCAGTCCCATAGAATTTGTTTTGATAACTTTTGATTTTGAAATTTTAGCAAGTCATTATAAACCATTTATGAGATTGAAAATGAAAAGCGTGGCGAGCATGTAATAAGACTTGAATTGATATGAAAAGTAATACATATATGTATGTATGTATGTGGGTATATGAATAACGACCGCTTAAAATCGATCTCAAATTTGTACTTTCGCTATAGAAATTTTAGGTCTATGTTATGTAGTTTGACTTTTGTCAATTAAATCTAATGCCTTGTATTGCATGCGCTCCACGTTTCTCGTACCCATATTTGTATAGTTAAATATTTGGGGTATTCACAGCGGTGTCATAAGTGTCGTATTGTTGTATGTAGTAAACTTTAAACGCCTAATAAATATATTAAAGAGGTTCGAAAAGTACCATCAAAGTCATATTATGAAATTTTGCAGTATTAAAAAATAGTTGATTGGCGTTTCACGTACTTTAAACATTTATTTAAGCTTTTAAAGCTTACGACATACGACACTTACGACGCCGTTGTGAATCCCTCAATTGTGTTTATTTGGTGACAAAGAGATCCAAGTCATTTTAAGTCATGAAGATGTGTTTACGGCCTTACATCCAACTTCACCGAAGATTCCGTACTTAAAATGGGAAAATTTAACTCAACTTCTACCATTTATTCCACCTATTCAACAAGATTTTTATTTAAACATTCCCCATGAGAAAAAAGCAAACAATAAGAGTTCTAAGAAGCAAAGTCAAAAGACGATTATAGAGTTCAAGAAGAAAATACAGAATCAGATCAAGCTCACGGCAGCGCTGTGTCAGATTACGATGATTAGATAATATTTTAGTAGAGTTAATGTAGTATATTATAACATTTTTACATAATAAAATGTAGATTTTCATAAAAATAAGCTTTTCCATTTATTTTCTTACAGAAATTTAGCTAAGTAGGTACTTAGAAGTAAAAGGATCCAAGTGACACAAAAAAATATATTTCAGTTTTTTCCATCTGCAGTAAGCATTCTTTGAATTAGTTAATTAACCTGCATTCATTTAGACAAGAATGGTTCCAAATGCATTTACCCAGAATTTACAATAAGTAATGAACTTTAGCCTTAATTATCTCAAAACAATGTCAGACTTACTTAGATCCTTTTGATTCTAACCCCTTCAAATGGTTTATAATGACTTGCTAAAATTTCAAAATCAAAAGTTATCAAAACAAATACTATGGGAATGAGAAATATTATTGTCTAATTTTTAGTCCATTTATAAAAGCGTTGTATATTAAAAACTTTTTTTTTTGTATTTTATTAATTTAGTCTTACCGTTCCTATCAACTCTTATAAATTAATTTTATTTCTCTTAATTTATTTACAGCGCTCTTCGGCTACAAATTGTACAAGTCGTTAATGGAGAAGGAACTGAAGAGGCAGGAGAAACAAAAAACTAAACAAGCCAAAAAATCAAAAAAGACAAATTAAAGTAGACGATTTTAGATAATACATATATACAATATATATACAAATGAAATTGCGAATTAAACATTTGAAACTGGAATATGCCAATTTTTCTTCATAACGCTGTTAACTACGCTGCAGTTTGATGACATGTAAATGCAGTCAAATTTATGTGATTGCGTGCAATTAAGTAAATTCTGATACAGTAATTTGTAGTGTGTTTTAAAAACTTATATGTAAATGCAATATCTATACAAATTGGCTATGCAACAAAAAGACATACATACTTACGTAACTAAACTTATACATATGTTTATAATTGTAGTTTCTTGTAGTGGTTTTTAGCGCGAAAAATATACATTCGTACATGCACAAATATTTAATCAAATAATGAAAAAACGCACATGTACAGCGTTGGTTTATTGTAAGAACAAGCATGCATGCATACGGCCGCGTGTAAAATATGGATCGCCGATGTTTGTGAACTGCGCTGTACTTCCTTTCGTTTCCTTTTTGAGCGCCAATTGTAAACAAAAATAATGTTCACAGAACTTGTAATTTATAGTATATGCAATGCAATTGGTTACTTAACAAGTTTTAAAACCCAAAACAATAAATACGCATTACAATGTATTACGTAAGCAGTATATAAAACATTTGATTTATTTATTGACCCATCAGAAATGCGTATAATGTAAGTATTCAACTTGTAGTGATTTCTGTGTCGTCCAGCACATAGAGTTGTCCATTTGTACTATTAACCAATGGCATCGCACCGTCGTCCACTACTAGTAGCATATAATCCTCGCCGCTGGTTGTATTTTGCAAACCGTCCATATTAATAAAGACTTTCTCATCTGACACCCCCACTCCAGGAAAGCTGGCTACATTCGTTTCGAAAAGTACATCATTCATTTGTGCGGCATTTTCACATTTAATTGCTCCAGTTCTCATTGCTGGCTGGTACGCCTGCGCTTCTCTTTTATTTTTTCTTCCTAATTTTCGTTGGTATAAGGCATTTTTCTTTCGCTTACTCTTTGCGCTATTTTCGTTAGTTTTTTGGGGTCGCAGGGAATGTTTATTTGCGATGTGTCTATTGAGTAGATAACTTTCGATGAATGTAGCATCACAACCATCAACAATAGTATCCGAGCATCTGAAACTGTAACAGAAAAAAGGTGTTCAACACATATATAACTAATTATTTCTTATTTGGCAAACACTTACGGCCTTTCATCTTTATGCCGCTTAATATGCGAACTCAATGCGTTTTTACGGCCATATATTTTCGGGCAATACGGACATTTGAATTCAGACTTTTTCAAATGAATAGCAATATGAATTTCTAGTGATTTTGCGTTTTTTTGTTGTGAAATTACATTCGCCGCATTTATAAACTGAGTCTGGATGAAACTAAAGAGTGAGAATAAATTTCGATCATTAAAGTTCTTTATGAAAAAAAGAAAATATGCTGGCCACTTTAGCCTTTTAAACTTACATTAACTTCATGTAATTCCTTTTGTGAACGATGAAAAAAACCTTTATTACAATGTTCGCAATAATATCTGCATTCACTTTCGTGCACCACTCGCATATGAGTCTCCAAATATCGTTTGCAGTTAATCACCTTTTCGCAATGCGTACAAGGCACAGGCACGTGTGAATAGTCGATATGATCTTGCAACGCCTTCTCATTTTTGTATGCGCAGGAGCAATGCGGACAGAATATATTCTCTACAAGGCGAATAGTTCATTATTAGCAATTAGATAAAACCAGCGAATTTTAATAACTGTTACATACTATTATTATGCCTTCTAGCCACATGTACGGCCAATGACATTTTTGTTGGACACACTTTATCACAAAATTGGCAGATAAATTCAGATGGTCGACAATGTTCAATATGGTTTTTTAGTTCATTAGAATTCGCAAGTTTTTGATTACATTTCGGACAAGTATTTGGTTTGTGTAGGCGATTCTTGTGTCGTTGCAGAGCAGGCCATTGAGTATAACACTCTTCACATTCCTGTAAATTTTGACGTATAAGTTCATTATAACATATGCATAATAGTAAGTATAAATAAAATAAATTTTGTGCTTACTCCAACATCACACATAAGAAGTCGCTTGAGCGGTAGACTTTCTAATGAGCTTTTCTGGTTTTTATGCATTGATATCATATGTATGCGCTTCGCTTTTAGATTATCAAGCTCTTCATTGCACACAGGACAGCAAAATTTTCCATTGTCGTGCAAGCCTGTAGCACGATGATTTCTGAGAGAGTCCTTATTTTTGAAATCTTGTGCACAGAAATGGCATCTATAAGCTGCTATGAGTATCTCCTCTTCAATTTCACAATCAAAGCATTCCGAGCAGGAGTCTGAGGTATGCTTCTGTAGTAAGGAGAAAACTAAAATCGAACTAAATAAAATAAACTTGGTTTTCTTAGATACCTCAAGATTCTCTTTATCACTTCCAATCAAACCACAATTCGAACAGATGTACACATGAACCTCGGCGTCAGTATCATGCCATTTAAGGTGATTTTCATAGATGGGCAAAGTAGGAAATATTTTTGGACATAAGTCACATTTGTACTCAATATTGGTATGGAAATCCTCCTAAAAATTATGTGGTATTACTTAAGATAATTAACAGGAAATTTTTAAAGCATACTTTATGTTTCAACAGCAGTCGTTTAATATGATAAGATTTGCTGCATTCATCACACTTATATTTTGGTTCCGTTTCATGTGATTTCTGATGTGCGCCGAACGTTTCCGTATCTGTAAATATGCGATCACAGCTGGCGTGGCCACATTAAGCACGTTAAATCATTTGCGTAAGTATTAAAACAGTAACAATTAAATAGCATTGCTATCTTTTATCTTACATCTTGCATGCCAGTTTTTCTGGTGGATCATGCTCATAATTGACATGCACGAAAAATTCATTTACATCCGTGAAGTCTTTGTTGCAAATCAAACACACCTTAGACCGCCGCTCAGTCAAATGAAATTGCAGGTGGAAAATAAATCTTAAAGCAGAGCAAATATATAATTTTTGTCGAATGATATTGCAAATTAAAAGAGTATTTACCGTTTATGTGACACAAATTCTTCTTTACAATATTGACAATAAGATTGCCTGCAAGCTTTTCGGGCTAACTTGTTATAGCAGGAATGTTTGTTGAGATGATGAAAATTTGAGTACCGCAGATCGCAATAGGGGCAAGTGCCATATATTTTTAAGCTAACGAATCCACAATTAATTAGTCAGGTAAGGGTTGTTGTTGTTATTATTGTAGATAATGGTACTATGCCATGAACCAAAAATACAAGATCACGCCTTCTTCTTAGTAGCCCGTTATAATCGCATTTAGGAAAAAAGTTGGGCGACATTGAGATTAGCCGTTTGTTTACATTTGTTCGTCGTTTACAATTTGGTGGTGGCTTCTTACTGCAATTTTCTCAATTTTCGCTTGTGACAACGTGTGCACACATAAGGTAGAGAATAATTTAACACAACGACATGATTTATAGAAGAATTTGCATAATAAAAATGATTATTCATGCGTTCAACAATTACGCGGTTTTTGCGTTCAACAATTACGCGGTTTTTTTTTTGTTCTCTTCGTTTACTTCTTACAACAAAGATGGCGTCGAGATTTCAACAGCTAGAAAATAACTTTTTTCTTTCTTTCGGGAAGGCGTGATCTTGTGTCTTTCGTTCATGGTACTATGCGACGGTTTAATTATGCCGCTACAAACGGTTTATGCAACACCGTTATATTGCTTACCTTTCTAAATCACCGTGTCGTAATACCAAGTGCCTGGCAAGTAAATCCTCATTTTCAATAACCACATTACAGTCCTGCAACGGGCATGTATATTCATCAAACTCATTCCTGTGTAAGCTAATGCAGTGCTGTAGTAAATCTTGGTACTCTTCAAACTGCTCGGAGCAAATCTAAAAAAATTGATAACATTTAGAACGCCCTCTTCATGTTCATGCTCCAGCAATCCAAATAAATACCAGACATTCACTATGCCATTTGAATTCTAATGAACTAAAATTACTCGTAATGGCTTCTTCCAAATATTCATTAACACCGATCGTGTCGGCATCGTCCGTTTTGAAATGATATTGCAAGTCTGGATCATCTACAAGGAAAAGAGGTTAGTTATGGACACAACATAAAATTTCCCCAAAGAGTTATTGGGGAGGGATGCTGATGTGGCAGTATTTGGCCAGATATAAATCTGGGTCATTCCGGTTATGTACACCCGATTGTCGTGGAAACGAAATTCAACCACGTTGTTGTTGTTATAACAGCATACATATTCACCAAAGAACTTTTGGGGTGTTGCTGGAGTGACAGTCCATGGTCAGATATTAATCTGGGTCGTTCCGGTTACGTAGACTTGACTGACGAGGGTGCAGTATACCCGACCAACACGTGCACACGCTTAGTTTGAGAGAAGACAAATTCAAGGGTTTAAGCTTACCTTTAAGATAGGGGAATGCAAAATTTGGCAGCGCTTCATCTCCACTTTCCAAGCGTTCAATTTCATCAAATTCACTTGTATTTTCACCCATTTCTTCAGCTATCTGTGGGGTTTCTCCCCTCGCTTCCCCTGTAGAAACCGGCGATGACATGGATTCCTTGAAGTTCTTATCGCAACGCTATTGAAACGTGTGTCGAGGATCTGCCTTTCTGCTGTTGATTAGGATTTGTAAGTGTTCTACGTTTTCCACAAATTTTGTTACAAAATTTTTTGGCATGCCAACAGTCGCGTGCAAAGAATTACAATCGATAAAACAGCTGATTGCCAAAATTGAAGGCGGCATCTATGTGCGAAGTTTGTTTTAGATCGCAGGGTGTTCACTCCACTGCATTTTTTTAAGAATTGTTGAAATTTTATTATAAGCCGTTACTATAATCTCGAAGGGCGTCAATTAAAAACCAAGGACATTCCCAGTAAGAACCCTATCTGTTAACTAATGCGTTATATACGCCTAG